>NW_027452707.1:0-54288 GCF_964194025.1 Convolutriloba macropyga | reverse complement strand
AAGATACGAGAGTCAGAGCAACGATAGCCATCCGGACAATTGCACATATGATTACTAGCCATGAGGACAACTCGAGAAATGAGACCAATTAGGACGAAGCTGGGAAGAGACGCCAAACATCTATCGCCTATCCCGAAAAAAAGAACTGTAGGAGTTGGGGAATCCTAACTTAATATTTAAATACGCCTTTCCCTTTAAAACAATAGGTATATATTTTTTTTACTGTAATGGAAGCATATAGAGAAATCAACTGTAATAAAGACAATCACCAAAGCTTATGAAGCTAAAACGTGGTTACATAAAAATCATAACTTCTACATTTCCGATTTCATTTTGAACGCTTTGACTTTTCTTACATGACTACACTTGATACAATAACCTCTAATTGCTACTGTATCCTACAGAACAACACATTATTGGTGATCATTATTTAACAAGATCATTGGCCACCAGATTGGAAATAAGGCTCTAATATGAAGTTTTAATGGCGTAAAATGCACGCTTGCTTTAGAGGACAACTAACACAACGTCGAGAAAGTTTTAAAAAATGTAACAAATGTTATTAGAATCAACAACTGTTTGTCGGAAAACTTTGACATCAAGGAACTCATGGTAACGTCTCAGAAACGCATTTGTTGGTGCGCATTTTACGACATAAAAATCACCTTCTACTCTCCTGCCACCGGCTCAATCAGGGAGGATATAAAAGTAAATAGATTCTAAGAACCAAATGAAAATCTTCCATAGCAAACAACAGATCTAGCAACAGCTGAATTAAGAATAAAGAAGATGTTAATGTAACTTTGCGACCAAAACAAATGACTGCAGTAAAGCCTAAATATCACCAATTTTATAACTTTCGCTAAAACAGTATGAGTTGAAATTAGAGAGAACAGAAATGCGCTCCCGTTCATACAAACGGCTCTGCTCTGAAGATATCGAAAAAAACTGCATGCCACAAACCTTCCATCTGAACACTCATACCGTAAGAAAAAGTATTTCAAAAAATCTAAAGATTTAGGCATTTTTTAATGAAAAGAATGGTTAACAAAAAACTTAACAGTGGAATGTAATTTGATACTCAAATTATTTTAAGAAAATATCAATAAATGAATGTTTGCATTGACTGTCCGACAGATCACAGCGCGATTAAAATTTTAAAAGCTACATAAACTGTCAAAGAATTATATAGACAAAACTTCGTCTGTCTTTCATGATCGACTCTCTCGGCATATCTGAAAATAAATATATATCCTACTAAGACTGAAGGGAAGAATAATCAGTTTTCGGAACGGCACAGCAGAACAAGTGAACGATAATTTGCGGGAGTAAACGAAACAAATGAAAATGTACCCCAAACGCAGCGTTGGTAATAATAAACCAACTTTCAAACTTTACAACATTAGGTTATAAAAATATCAGTGTCTTACCAAAACATTTTCAGAAGATTTGAAAAAGCCAAACACTTTTCTCTACAAAAAGCAACACTTACTAACCTATATCAATAGCAAGCGGTTTTTCGAAAGAAAATAAATTAACAAATTATTTCAGATGAATATAATGAATTCCTTCCCATTTTGACAAGAAAGGGGTCAGAACTGATGTTTCGCTATTTTTTTGTTCTGAAAAACATAAATGACAATTAAATTGTACAGTGTGCACTTTTTGACCTGACCAAACAACCAAATAATTTGACTGACATCTCAAAATTTTGAAGAGGATTCGCTTGGTGCCAAGATTCCAGCATAAATTAAAAATTAACTTTAAATGAAATTAATTTTTTAACGTCTCATAGAAGTTGTACTCTAATGGACTGTTCTGGGACCCTTACTTTCAATTTCCAATTGACGTATCTAGTATTAATACGGATGTCACATTAATTCCGAAAAATTGAGAGCTTTTGACCCCAATTTATACAGTTTTTCCATGAACTATAGAAAATGTTGCTAATATTTGACTGCTTATTGATATTTCACAACTTTAGAAGGCATGTGCATACTGCCTTACTGGCTATAAAAGTGGGATTATCTTTTCTTCATTTCATACCTTGGAGAATTAGGCCTTCCTTCAAAATATAACGTGTTTCTTTTTTGATTTCTCTCTAAGTTGATTTTTCCCAGTCTCTGATGATCACGACAAAATAGCTGTCGCCAGCAGACAACTCAGAGCAGAAGACCCAGATTTTTGCTTTAGTGGGCTTCAATAGAGAAGTATATTTTAAATTATGTCAAAATATCGAATAACTTTTTCAAGATGTAAATGAGTGACAATTCCTTTTTTTTTCAAAAGTTACTATAGTTGCCTAGGCTGTGCCAAACACATAGATTGCAATTTATCTAAAAATTCAATCGGAATGTGAAAATAGCAAAAGATTGCGAACTTTCGACTTCAATTTATACATTTTTTCGATGAATTATAGGAAAGTTTTGACTGTTTATAGATATATCACACAATTATAAGGCATATGTACTCTGCCGTATTGGATATAAAAGCGGGATTACCTTTTTTTCTCCATCTCGTACCTAGGAGAATTAGGTCTTCCTTGAAAATATAGCGTCTTTCTTCCTGAATTTCACTCTAAGTTGACTTTTACGACCGACAAATTAGCTGTCACCAGCAGACGTCTCAGAGCAGAACCAAATTTTTGCTATAGTGTGCTCCAGTAGATAAGTAAATTTTAAATTATGTTGAAGCAAGTTTCTTATATTTCAATTTATTCAAAAAATCCATCGGAATATGAAAATGGAAAACGGCGATTTTTTGAAAGATATTGGTTATTATAGATAATTGTGAGCCAAATTTTACCTTTATCCGACCAACTAGAAGAAAGGCAACTGGAAATTGGAGAGCTGTTAGGTAACAAAAGTAGACGTACCCAAATTAAAAATATTTTTTACATAACTTGCCCGCATGATACAAGAGTTCGCTGCAGTGATCAAAAAATCTCTCAAGTCCTCTCAATTGAAAGATTTCAATCCTTTTTTTAATTTTTCCTAACTGTGTTGTTTATCATAAATTGACACCATTTGGATAGAGTTGATTGCTGCACAGAAAACAACATAGTCGAAAAATTAAAAAAACGATGAATTTTTGAACATTCCTTTATTTTCCTGGAGACTAAGTTTGTCTAACCCTTTCAAACTATGTTGGCTGTTTTGTTTTGCAATAGTGGCTTCGTATTTTCAGGTTGAAGAGCATCTGCGCTACAAAAGGCTGGTCAATTTTTTTTAGAGTTGCAAATTAGAACAAGCAGTTATACTTTCTCTAAAAAATAGAGCATCTTTTTTGGTGATCTCTAAGCTGACTGTACTGCATATTTGACTTTCAGAAAACTTTTAACAAAAGTAGACCTATCTAAATGGAGAACGACCACATTTTATACCTTAATTGCTTGTGTGAAACGAGGATTTCCTTCGGTGATCGAAAATTCGTTTCCCTTTTGTCTTGTCAATTAAAGTAATCAAAATGTCGTTTCCTTTGAATATACTCTAATGGTATTGTATATAACTCGTTGACATCATTTGCAGATAGTCAATTGCTGCACAGAAACTTCCAGAGTTGATAGTTTTTGAAAGCAAGAATTTTTTTAACAAATCTGCTTTTCTAGGAGAAAAAACTTTCCGACTTAGCTAGGCTACCGAGTGAGTAGCGTGTTATCTTTTAGCTGTTTTCTCTTGCACTAGTGACTTTTTAGATCCAACAGCTCACCAATTATTGAAAAAAAGGCAATTCAATTTTTTCTAGATTTGTAAGGAAGTAGGCACATTTCGTCTAAAAGAAGGGCATATTTTTTGTTCATATCTCTACGCTGTTTTTAAATTTCAGGTGTTAATTTAAAATAGTAGACATATTTGGTCCAGTAAATCAAAAAACATAATTTGTGGTCCAAATTTCTATTTCAACTATTTAGTCTCAAATCATCAACAATTCGTTCTGTTTGATAGCTTTTTGCCTTTTATTAACATTCCTGAATACCATTTCCATAGAGCGGGTTACTGCGCAGAAAAGGTCAGAAATGATAATTTTTTGATGTTCAGAACTATGACGTGCAATGACGTTGTGGATATAAATATAGGTTGATGCTTTATCGTGATTTTGTAGTTAGTGACCTAGGTTTACTTTCCTCCAAAACAGAGGCTCTTTTTATTATATTTTTCCTTAAATTAATTCTTATTCGGCCTCTGCCGTTCAATACCCATCAGTTAGAACCAGTGAAAATCTCTTATCGCAAAAGGAACCAGAGTTTTGATATGGTTGGGTCAAGATTAAAGATTACTTAATTTTGTCTAATTTAAATAGGTTTCTCTGTATAATTTCTAGGCTTTATATAGTTACAGGCTGTGCCAACTGTAAAGTTCGTAATTTGTCTAAAAATTCCTTCGGAAATAGAACTTTGCAAGAATTGCTAATTTTCGACCTCAATTTATACATTTTTTCCATCACGTATAGAAAAGTATTCTGATATTTGACTGTTGTCATATGGACACGGCCGTATTGGATATAACAGTGGGATTATCTTTTCATCTCATTTAGCAGAATTAGCTGTTCCATCAATATATGTAGTCTTTCTTCTTTAATTTCTGTCTAAGTTGATTTTTCCCAGTCTCTGATGGTCAAGACCAAATAGCTGCCACCAGCAGACGTCTCAGAGCAAAAGAAACAGAATTTTGCTATAATGGGCAAGGGCAATATACCAGAATATATTAAAAAATGTCAAAAATCTCGCGCTTTTTCAAGATGTTGTAGAAGAGTTATTAATTCCATATTTTTCTTAGTTATAGTTGCCTAGGCTGAGCCATTTATATAGATTGCAATTTGTCTAAAAATACCGCCACAAAGGGAAAATTGCAAAAAAATGTGGGCTTTCGGACTCAATTTATACAATTTTTTGATGACCTATAGAAAAAATTGTTGAAATTTGACTGTTTATTGCTATATCACACGTTTAAAAGGCATATGTACTCTGCCGTGTTGTATATAAAAGCGGGATTACCTTTTTTCTCCATCTCGTACCTAGGAGAATTGGGTCCTCCTTCAAAATATGGCGTCTCCCTGAATTAGGAGAATTACCTTGGAGAATAAGGTCTCCCTTCAAAATATAGCGTGTTTCATCTTAATTTCTCACTAAGTTGATTTTTCGAAGTCCCCGATGATCACAACAAATTAGCCGTCACCAGCAGACGTCTCAGAGCAGAAGAACCAGATTTTTGCTACAGTAGGCTCCAATAGAGAAGTATGTTTTTAATTATGTTAAGAAGTTTTGTATATTTAAATTTATTCAAAAAATCCGTCAGAATAAGAAAAAATTGAAATCGATGACTTTTTGAAAGATATGGTTTTTTACCTAACTGTGAGACAAATTTTACCTTTTTCCGACCGCCTAGAAGAAAGCAACTGGATATTGTAGAAGCTGCAATTTAAAAAGTGGACGTACCCGAAAGAAAAATATTTTCTACCTAACTTGCCCGTATGATACGAGTTCGCTGCAGTGATCAAAAAATGTCTCAAGTCCTCTCAATTGAAAGACTTCAAATATTCAATTCAATTCTATTTTTCCATAGTGTTTTGTTTATCATTAATTGAAACCATTTGAATATAGTGGATTGCTGCAGAGAAACCAAAACAGTTGACAATTTTAAAAAACTGAATTTTTGAACACTTTCATTTTGCTGAGGAAAACTTTCCAAATTAGATTGCCTACCCAGTTGAAACTATGTTAGCTTTTAGCAGTTTTCTCTTGCACTAGTGGCTTCGTATGTTCCTGTTGACGAGCAACTGCGCTACAAAAGACTGGTCAATTTTTTTTTTTCTAGAGTTGCAAGTTAGAACAAGCAGTTATACTTTCACTAAAAAATAGAGCATCTTTTTTGGTGATCTCTAAGCTGACTGTATTGCATATTTGACTTTCAGAAAACTTTTAACAATAGTAGACCTATCTGAATGGAGAACGACCACATTTTATACCTTATTTGTCTGTGTGAAACGAGAGTTGTCTTCGGTGATCAAAATTCGTGATCCTTTTGTCTCATCAATTTAAAGAAATCGAAAAGTCGATTCTTTTGAATATATTCCAATTGTGTTGTCCATAACTCGTTGACATTATTTGCAGAGGGTCAATTGCTGCACAGAAACCACCAGAGTTGATAGTTTTTAAAAGCAAGAATTTTTAACAATCTTTTTCTAGGAGAAAAAACATTCCAACTAGGCTTGGCTGCCGAGTGCGTAGTGTGTTATTTTTTAGCTGTTTTCTCTTGCACTGGTGACTTTTTAGATCCAATCTGCATACCAATTCTGATACAAAAGGCATTTCAATTTTTCTCTAGATTAGTAAGGAAATAGGCACACTTCGTCTATAGGAATAGAGCAATTTTTTTTTTCATATCTCTACGCTGTTTTTACTTTCAGGTGTTAGTTTAAAATAGTAGACGTATTTGGTCCAGTAAAAAACATAAATTGTGGTCCAAAATTCTATCCAAACTATTTAATCTCAAATCATCAGCAATTCGTTCTGTTTGATAGGTTTTTGCCTTTTACTAAAATTCCTGAATACCATTTCCATAGAGCGGGTTACTGCGCAGAAACGGTCAGAAATGATAATTTTTTGATGTTCAGAATTATGACGTGCAATGACGTTGTGGATATAAATATAGGTTGATGCTTTATCGTGATTTTGTAGTTAGTGACCTAGGTTTACTTTCCTCCAAAACAGAGGCTCTTTTTATTATATTTTTCCTTAAATTAATTCTTATTCGGCCTCTGCCGTTCAATACCCATCAGTTAGAACCAGTGAAAGTCTCTTATCGCAAAAGGAACCAGAGTTTTGATATGGTTGGGTCAAGATTAAAGATTACTTAATTTAGTCTAATTTAAATAGGTTTCTCTGTATAATTTCTAAGCTTTATATAGTTACAGGCTGTGCCAACTGTAAAGTTCGTAATTTGTCTAAAAATTCCTTCGGAAATAGAACTTTGCAAGAATTGCTAATTTTCGACCTCAATTTATACATTTTTTCCATCACGTATAGAAAAGTATTCTGATATTTGACTGTTGTCATATGGACACGGCCGTATTGGATATAACAGTGGGATTATCTTTTCATCTCATTTAGCAGAATTAGCTGTTCCATCAATATATGTAGTCTTTCTTCTTTAATTTCTGTCTAAGTTGATTTTTCCCAGTCTCTGATGGTCAAGACCAAATAGCTGCCACCAGCAGACGTCTCAGAGCAAAAGAAACAGAATTTTGCTATAATGGGCAAGGGCAATATACCAGAATATATTAAAAAATGTCAAAAATCTCGCGCTTTTTCAAGATGTTGTAGAAGAGTTATTAATTCCATATTTTTCTTAGTTATAGTTGCCTAGGCTGAGCCATTTATATAGATTGCAATTTGTCTAAAAATACCGCCACAAAGGGAAAATTGCAAAAAAATGTGGGCTTTCGGACTCAATTTATACAATTTTTTGATGACCTATAGAAAAAATTGTTGAAATTTGACTGTTTATTGCTATATCACACGTTTAAAAGGCATATGTACTCTGCCGTGTTGTATATAAAAGCGGGATTACCTTTTTTCTCCATCTCGTACCTAGGAGAATTGGGTCCTCCTTCAAAATATGGCGTCTCCCTGAATTAGGAGAATTACCTTGGAGAATAAGGTCTCCCTTCAAAATATAGCGTGTTTCATCTTAATTTCTCACTAAGTTGATTTTTCGAAGTCCCCGATGATCACAACAAATTAGCCGTCACCAGCAGACGTCTCAGAGCAGAAGAACCAGATTTTTGCTACAGTAGGCTCCAATAGAGAAGTATGTTTTTAATTATGTTAAGAAGTTTTGTATATTTAAATTTATTCAAAAAATCCGTCAGAATAAGAAAAAATTGAAATCGATGACTTTTTGAAAGATATGGTTTTTTACCTAACTGTGAGACAAATTTTACCTTTTTCCGACCGCCTAGAAGAAAGCGACTGGATATTGTAGAAGCTGCAATTTAAAAAGTGGACGTACCCGAAAGAAAAATATTTTCTACCTAACTTGCCCGTATGATACGAGTTCGCTGCAGTGATCAAAAAATGTCTCAAGTCCTCTCAATTGAAAGACTTCAAATATTCAATTCAATTCTATTTTTCCATAGTGTTTTGTTTATCATTAATTGAAACCATTTGAATATAGTGGATTGCTGCAGAGAAACCAAAACAGTTGACAATTTTAAAAAACTGAATTTTTGAACACTTTCATTTTGCTGAGGAAAACTTTCCAAATTAGATTGCCTACCCAGTTGAAACTATGTTAGCTTTTAGCAGTTTTCTCTTGCACTAGTGGCTTCGTATGTTCCTGTTGACGAGCAACTGCGCTACAAAAGACTGGTCAATTTTTTTTTCTAGAGTTGCAAGTTAGAACAAGCAGTTATACTTTCACTAAAAAATAGAGCATCTTTTTTGGTGATCTCTAAGCTGACTGTATTGCATATTTGACTTTCAGAAAACTTTTAACAATAGTAGACCTATCTGAATGGAGAACGACCACATTTTATACCTTATTTGTCTGTGTGAAACGAGAGTTGTCTTCGGTGATCAAAATTCGTGATCCTTTTGTCTCATCAATTTAAAGAAATCGAAAAGTCGATTCTTTTGAATATATTCCAATTGTGTTGTCCATAACTCGTTGACATTATTTGCAGAGGGTCAATTGCTGCACAGAAACCACCAGAGTTGATAGTTTTTAAAAGCAAGAATTTTTAACAATCTTTTTCTAGGAGAAAAAACATTCCAACTAGGCTTGGCTGCCGAGTGCGTAGTGTGTTATTTTTTAGCTGTTTTCTCTTGCACTGGTGACTTTTTAGATCCAATCTGCATACCAATTCTGATACAAAAGGCATTTCAATTTTTCTCTAGATTAGTAAGGAAATAGGCACACTTCGTCTATAGGAATAGAGCAAATTTTTTTTTCATATCTCTACGCTGTTTTTACTTTCAGGTGTTAGTTTAAAATAGTAGACGTATTTGGTCCAGTAAAAAACATAAATTGTGGTCCAAAATTCTATCCAAACTATTTAATCTCAAATCATCAGCAATTCGTTCTGTTTGATAGGTTTTTGCCTTTTACTAAAATTCCTGAATACCATTTCCATAGAGCGGGTTACTGCGCAGAAACGGTCAGAAATGATAATTTTTTGATGTTCAGAATTATGACGCGCAATAGAAATTACAGAAAAGCAACTGTCGAGCCCTCGATGTTGGTGAAAACCTCAATGTCTCTATTCCTCAGGCAATTGCAATTATATAGGCACGACCGTTTTAGATATAAAAATAAGTTGTTGCTTCTCCGGGACTTAGTAGTTAGATTACCTATGTCTACTTTTTGCGAAATAGGTGCCTTTTAATAAATTTCACTAAAATGATTCTTTTTCGACCCTCTGCCACTCAGTATCCTTCAGTTACAACCAGTAGACGTCTTTTAACGCAAAAGAACCATAAATTTGGTACAGTTATTTCTAGAAAGATAGCGTTTCCGCATCAACAAACTCTATAGGTTTCAATAATTATTTAATTTGAAAGGGTTCTATAGTTGCATAGGCTGTGTCAACCCCTACTAGAATTTGTCAAAAACTTCTGTTAGAATGCCAAAAACGCAAATAAAAGAATTATCACATTCGATTTTCTTGCGAAGTTTTCACCTCGATTATTAAATTTTTTCGATGACCTGGAAAAACCTTTGTTGCTACTCCACTGTTAATTGTTGTTTCCCACGATTAGAAGGTACATGGAAAATAACACAGGCTATATAGAGAACTAGCCTCCTTTTTTAAACTATAGCGTCTTTCTTCGTTAGTTTCTCACAGTTAAAATTTTTCCGGTTTCTGATGCTCAGGATCCATGAGTTGCTTGCAGATTTGTCTGATTTTTAATTTTTTTAAAGGTTACTATAGCTGCCAACTATATAAATTTTGTCTCAAAACTGTCGGAATATGAAAATTACAAAAATTGCGAACTTTCGACCTCAATATATACACTTTTTTGGCGACCCAGAGAAATGTTTGACTGTTTTCTTGTTATTTTCCACGTTTAGGAGGTATATGGAAACTACTGTACTGGAAAAAGAGAGAAAAGTGTCCCTTTTCAATAATAGAGCGTCTTTCTTCGTTAATTTCTCTCAGAATTGAGTTTTTTCAGGTCGCTAATTGTCACGACCAATTAGCTGTCACCAGACGCCTTAAAGCAGAAGAACCAGATTCTTCTTTAATGGGCTCCAATAGAGAGGTATACATTAAATTTTGTCGAAAAAACTTTGTATAACTCTACTTTTCAAATTGCTATAGATGTCAAATATAGAGATTGCAATTAATTCACAATGTATCTAGTTCGCAAGACTTACTGTGACGGCCATTTTCAATACAAAAGGCGCATCAATTTTAATCTCCGGAGCTGCAAGTGATAAAGTACACTTCGTCAAACGAAATAGAGCATCTTTTTTAATCTCTCTGAGTAGCCTTTTTCGGACAATTGACATTCAGAAGCTCTTAATTTACAACATTAGACGCATCCAATCAAACGCAATCAGTTTTTAAACTTAACTTGCTTGTGTGAAACGAATATTGTCTTCGATGATCAAAAATTTTTCTCTTAAGTCTTTAAAGTCTTCACAATTTTCCTTTTGAATGTATTCTAATTCTTGTGACTATAATTCGTGGATACCATTTGCATAAAATCAGTTGATGCCCAGAAACAACCAGAGTTGATAGTTTTGAAAAAAGTAAGAAATTTTTAACAAAATTTTATTTTTGTAGGGGGAAAAATACGTCTCAACTAGTTTTGGTTACCGAGTGCGGAATGTGTTAGCTTTTAGTTCTTTTATCTTGCAATAGTGACTTTTAAGGCCTATTGAGCCAACCAATCTTGATACGACAGACGGATCAATTTTTGTTCTAGATTTGTAAGTTAGCAGAATTAGGTACACTTGTTCTAAAGGAATAGAGCATCTTTTTTCGTGATACCTCTAAGGTGTTTTTGACTTTCAGGTGTTCGTTTACCTATTCGCCAGTCTATCTCATTTACTCTATTCGCCAGTCATCACTGCACTCAGACGTGCCCTTTTAAGCTTATGGAGAAGTTTTCTTATTGGTTTAAACAGGCAGTAGCGACAGCTCGTCTTCAACAACGATCAAGAAAAGCATTTGCTTCGTTCTCTGAGCGCACAATAAAACAATCTCTTGGCAAGAAGAGGAACATCAACGACGAAGGTCATTATCGAGAAGACCTTAGTGACTTCGGTGACACATGCCTGAATGTGATGTGTATCGTTTATAAGAAGTTGCATAGGGGTAGGTCTTAAAATTTGAGTAATTTAACACTCTAGTTTGGCACTTGGTAACAATGTCAGGTGGTAATTCAATTCTTTCGGAATAAGAGAGAATCACGTAATCACTCGTTTTCTGAATTTGTTTTGAAGACTTTTACCGCCTGTAAAAATAGTGTGCAGCGTTTTTGAATTTCAGTGATTGGAAACCGCTGCTGTTATGGTTTTCGACCTCAGCGTATTAGGATTGTAGGACCTCGATCGAACTGTTTGATTCAACTTGTATCTAAATTTTGCCACTGTTAGGTTTTACGCCCATCAGATGTTTTCCTGTAGCTGCTAGATTCACCCACCATCAGCGGTTGGAGCTTAAAAACTTCTCGACGTCCAATGCTACCATTTAAAATTTTTTTGGATATTGCTGTTTTAGTCAAAGTAAATCATACAGTCAGAGTAAAATTTAGGTTTTTCATGCTCCTGTTTCGATTTTGTCGTTTGAGTTACATTGTTGTTCCGAAGTCTTAACAATGTTAGGAACTCCACTGTTATGACCTCCAGCTGCTAGAGGTTAAATAATATTGATTTTCTGGCGTCAATTGCTTCCATTTTACATCCCTCTGCAGATTCTGCTGTTTATAGATACGAAATTAATTTGTCAAATTTACTTAAAATCATTATTGAACCCTCTCAAAAGGGAAAATGCAGCAGACTATTGTGAAGACTTGCCTGATTACTAGCTTCTATTATTGAGCTGAAGATAACAACTGCTATAAAGCTCTGGTCTTGACTCCTGTTAGCGTCAACTACCCATCCGTATCGCCCAAATTGCATCGTCCTAAGCTAAAAGAACTCTTGTTCATTTCGATGTTGAAATTGAAGAACTCAACGCGACGGCTCTAAAGGAACTATCTGGTCACATAAATGCAAAACCCATTAAGGCGCTGAAGATGTTGATGCTTCTTCAAGAGGAAAAACTTGAATTTTGCATTTTAAACTACTTGGTATGTTTTGTACATTCCTTTCCTTTATAGAGAGTTACCGAAACAGAAATGGAAAAACTGAAATCCACTTCTGCAAAGGTAGATAGCTGTTTAGGCGTTTCCCGAGTTGGCGCCAGTTGAGAAGAATTGTCCCATCGAAAAATGTTTTACATCTGTCTCTGCCCCGATTTATATTTTATGCCCCTTTTCACGATGTTTAGACGATCTTTTACAATTCCTATTCTAAAACGTTTGCCTGAAGGAATTGTTCGGAAGCAAACACCAACCAGGGCTATTGACGGGCACGTGAACAGCAACAGAACAGCCTAAACTGAGAAAACTGAGAAAACTGCCTGGTTTAACAAAAGAAACTCTCGTAGTATAATTTCTTTATTTGTCATTGTTCCTGGCTCAAGATATCAAGAGCGAACAACTGCGCATCTCAAAATACATTTAAAAAACTTTACAGGATCTTCTATAATACCAAAGTGTGAACTTAAGTAACAGTAGTTGAAGGTTGAGAATCCAGTTAACTTGACACCTCTCATGATCAAGTTAGGCGAATCTGAGCACAATAGAGCAAACAAAAGGACAACCTCGGCTATTTACAAAAGTCTCTTGATTACTCAGACAATCTGTACTGCGTGGGAAATAACTTGCGGGGTTTCGTTTCTCTATTTAGAGTTTATTTCAGCTTCCTTGATTTTGAGCTAAAATTTTGGTAGCCTCGGGCTCTGAAAGACAATTTTTCAAATTTGATCTTCATCTAAGTCCAGAAAGTCTTGAGAGCGGGCAGGGATTAAGTGATTGCCGCGGCAAAATTTCGCATCTGCGTTTGAAACAAAATTGCGTTTGAAACTGAGTTTTTAATGCTTTCTCTATAAAAGACTTGCGGTTGCTGCCCTCACTTGTTCCTAATTTTCGGCACCCAAAAATTGTCCGACAGTTGCAGAAGATGTGATCAATTGTCCTGGTAATTTCATCGTCTATATCTGTAATTTTTGTTATGAGTTAAGCTAAAATTATGGAGAGCTTTTTTCGAGGATATTTTCAATATTGAGCAGGCTGCGAATAAACATTGCATGGGATCAAACCTGAATTCCTGTTCACAGTGAAATTGTTTTCCATCTAAGGCAGGCTTCGGGTTCTTAGCTCTTCAGATTTTTTTCTTCGAGAGAGATGAGTGTTATTTTCCCATCAAAGAGTGCGTTTTTGGTCTGCAGAAATAAAAACAATGACTGATTTTATCATAATGTCCTGATTAGCTTGCTTTTCTCATCGAGAATTATCTTTCTGCGCTGTGACAATCGAAAAAGATTGATGAATTGTTATTTTTTGCTGGAGGCCATTGTGATTGGGCACTCTTTGGGACAATTGAAGATAAGGACTTGTTCCAAGCTGTAGACATTGGCGTGAAAATCTTCTACATCCTGAAAAAAAAAGTACCCCGAAGAACTTTGTGCTTTTATCGTTACTGCAAATAATTCTCTTGCAGCTTCCAGCGGCTTAGGTACCTACAAAGAAGAATGGATGGCAAGATTGCTCATCCACAGATGATGAAGCTTAATGCTGACTGCTTATTTAGTTCTCTTGTTAACCATCTACTGCTGTTTATTTAATTTGTCGACTGTTTTCTTTCAAAGCTCAGATCATTATTTGAAAATTTCTGTCTTAAAATGTTGTGTTTCTTTTCCCTTTTTTCGCTTTTGCCAACACTCCTCGGGTGTAGCACATGTCGTGTCATTAATTTTCTGTTGTCTTTTTAATAAAACATTTCATGTTTTAAGGCAAATATCTTGAATATTCTTGTTTTGCGACATCCGAAAACACATTTTGGATGCTTTCGCATAACATTGAACAGGGAGTCGCTTTGTTGATACTCAAAGCGAATGAATCCTATGCAATCGAGTGAAAAGAACATGATTAATACACTGTTCCAACTGCGGACTTTATTACCCGACCTCATTGATAGGCAGCTTTTAGCAATGTTAGGTTTAAAGACCTCCAGCTGCTAGAGGTTAAATATTCTTGATTTCTATGCGTCAGTTGCTTCATTTTTATATTCATCTTTGGATTCTGTGGTTTGAATCAAAGTTGTTAATAAGTTTGCACTATTGCGTTTTGTGGCAATCGATTATTTGCGCTTGTTGCTGATCGGTTTTTCGACCTTCAGCATTTTGAGATTATATTTGTTGGAGTTATCAGTTAAATTTTCTTCACAATGAAAGTTCCCTTTTTACAGATACAATCAAATCTCTGTTGAGTTGAATTGAAAAAAATAATCTTGAAACCTCAAATGGAAATGATGAAGCAGACGATTGTGAAGCCTTGCCTTAATCTTGCCTCTTTCCATGATAGGGCAGCAACTTTCGGCAATAGGCTTTCCTCTCCCTTCTCTTATTGAGTCAATCACAAAAAATGCTATAAAGCCCTAGTCTTAACTCCTGTTAGCGTCATCAACCCAACCGTTTCGCCCGAAATGCGTCGTCCTCAGCTAAAAGTTCTTGCGTACCAAACTTGAAAACGAGCAACTTAACGCTGCGGCTTTAAGGTAACTAGCTGGTCGCAAAAATGCGAAACCCATTTACGCCACGAAGAAGTTTATGCGTCTTCTAGAGGTATCTTTTCGTATTTTAAACTACTTCGGCATGATTTTGTACATTTCTTTTTTTTAAAAGTTCCCGGAGCAAAAATGGAAATACTTAAACCCTCTTCTGCGAGCGTTGATATCTGTTCACCAAGATAGCTGTTGAGTCGTTTCCAGAGCTGACGTCAGTTGAGGAGAACTGTGCCTTCGAAAGATTTTTTAATGTCTTTGCTTCGATTTATGATCTATCTCCATTCGCGATTATACCTATACTCGCGATCTTTAGGCGATCTTTTACAATTCCTAATCTAAACACTTCGCCTGGAGGAATTGTTCAGAAGCACACACCAACGAGGGGCACCTGAAGAGCCACAGAACAGCATAAACTGAGGAAGTGCCTCGTTTAACAAGAGATACTGCGAGGGAATTGACTTGCGGGATCGAGCAGGTTTTGTATGTTCTCTAATTATTGGGCTTTGTTTCTCTTCAGCTTGCTTGATATTGAGCTCAAACTGTGGTTGCCTTGTTGCTCCCAAAGTTTCAAAGTTGTGCTTGATCTAAGTCCGGAAGATCCTGAGAGCGGTCAAAGATTAAGTAAATGCCCCGTCAAAATTCTGATCTGCGTTTGAAGCAAATTGAATTTTTAATGCTTTCTCTATGAAACTTTGTCATTTTCTCCCTGATTTAGTGCCTGAGTGAATTCGCTTGCCGTTGCCGCCTTTACTTTGTTCAGCAAAGCTAACAACGGGACTCAAGAATTGTCCAGCAGTTGTTGAAGCTGTGATCAATTGTCCTGGTCATTTTATCATCTATATCTGTAATTTTTGTTGTGAATTCCGCTACAATTAAACAGAGCCTTTATTTCCTAGGATATTTTCAAAAACAGGCCTCGGCTGCCTAAAGTTCTTTGAGACAAATGAGTATTACATTTCCCTATCCTTCAGTGCGTTTTGGGTCTGCAGTGAGAAACAATCACACTGATTTTCTCTTAATGTCCTGATATAGCTTGTTTTGATCATCGGCAATCATCTTTCTGCTCTGGGACAAGCCGAAAACATTGATGTACTTGTTATTTCCCGCTGTAGTTCATCGTGGTTCAGCCCGTTGGGATAATTGAAGCTAGGGAATTTGGCGTGTACATTGGCGTGAACATCTACATCCTTCAAAAAAAGTACCGAGAACTTTGTGCTTTTATCGTTCCTGCAGGTAATTTTCTTCAAGCTGCCAGCGGCAAATGCACCCACAAAAATAATTGGACGGTAAGGTTGCTAAATGGCGAATCCGCGGATTATGGAGCTTCATGCTGACTGCTAATTTTTTTGTCTTATTAACCATCTACTGCTTTTTATTTGATTCGTCAACTTTTATTTCAAGGCTCAGATCATTATTTGATGAGAATTTCTGTCCTAATGTGTTCGATTTCTTTTCCCTTCTTTTCATTTTTGCCACTGCCCCTGGACGTGTAGCACATGTGGTTTTGTTATTAATTTTCGGTTGTCTTTTATTAACTTTTCTGGTTTTCTGACAACCTTAAACATATTTTCTGCACGATACTGAACACTGAGTCGCTTTGTTGAATATCAAAACGAATGAATCACATGAAATTGAGTGAAAAGAACAAGATTACTACACTGCTGCAAATGCGGACTATATTTTGTTATACGACCACACTGATAGTCGCGCTGTTCACCGGGCCATTAGAAGTGACCAGGGAATAGAAATTTTGGAGCGGTCCTATGTGTTGAGGTACATTCGTAACCCCATACTAAACTTTAGTAGTGTGCTAAGAATATAAACAATAACGCCTATCCAGAAGGAAACAGATCACGGTTATCTTCGAATAAAAGTAGTATCTAAACAACCAATTCCTGCTAATAACCTTAATTCAGACCTCTCATGTGTAGTTAGGTGATTACAACGCTGATATTGATAATTCACTAGAACCTGATTTCAGTTTTCCGTCAGTAATCTGCATCTTTTTCGTTACAACACCCCCTGTCATTTGTTTATCACTCGTGCCACCCTAACTGTAGACACGAAACGCCAAAACACCAATATGGTATTTTTTCAATTAGAACTGTAGAGAAGACTAAAGAAGACGGGGAAATTAAAGTTTCGGACCTCAACAATTGCTTTGTAAAAAAAATAGAGAATTCTGCTTGTGCCCAGAAAGTCAAAATTTTATGAGGCAATGCTTTCTGCCACTGCAAGAAGTACCTGTTCAGGTAATTTTTCCATCGTAATGAAACAATAGATGCTCGCATTTCTGAGGCGGTGCAGACAGTTCCCTGTATATTCTGATGTTCAGGCTGCAACTTCTACAGGAACTGGCCCAGGTATCACGCCATCTTGTGAAATGCATTTGATCAAGCTGTTAGTGGGCAACTAATCTTTCTGGAACTTTGTGAAGTTTAGATTTCTGGTAATGAGAAAAAGAAATCTGCAGAAGTAGACAGTGATACATCACTTTCCTAGATAATCAAAGTCAATCATTTCTAGATTAAAATTCTGGTAGGTACAATCAAATGTGTAGCATGCAGATGATTGTGGAAAATTGTTTCTTTAAGAAGCTAATAAGGGGTTTTGTACTGAACAAGTTGTCCTTGCAAACCATAAATGCCTTGACCGCATGAGGATAAGTCATCGTTTAGGAGCACTTTTCAAATATGTTGTTTTAGTCTTTTTCTGATTTCAATAGATTCGTTAACCATATAAAAACATGAGTCAGACTTGGCAGTTGCACGATCTGCACAGGTTGATAATTTTTGTCCAGTCAAATTATCAACAGCAGATAAATCAGCAGAGAGTTCATGTGTAAGTGAGCCTTTTCCACAAAGTACCGGTAATAATGAATTTGCTGGAATAATATCTTTTTTAGGAAAACGGCAGTTTGTATAAGCATAGGTATCGACAAGAAAGCTGCCACGGAACTTTTTAGCAAGTTCTGTACATAACCTTAGCTTAAGTAAATACCCATCTCATCTCAGTAATTATCACGGCTCGGGTTTATCTTTTTTGTACATTGTGTCTGAGGAAGTTCTGTAATTTGAGTTAATTCATTAGGCATGCGAGAAGAGATCACCGAACGTTAATCAAACAGAGAGTCGACCCGCAATAGAGAAGCAGAATCTTATAGTAACCAAGATACACCGTAACCATATAGCAAAAGATCTGTTCAAACAGTGGAAGAGTTATCTTAGTAAAAGGAAAACACGTTTAACCCATGGCTCTTCTGTTGAAAATGTTTTGTAAAGAAGGTTACGCGACACATCGTCAAGGGAGAATCAAGCTTTTCGTTATATAGGTGCTACTATAATCTCACTTAGGTTATAGTAAAAACAGTTCACCGTTGGTTAGGCCTTATCGCTATCAGAGCGTCCAAACGCTTTGTCGAGCGCTACTTTTCTTGATCTACAAAAGACTGCCGGAGATTACAATTTCTGCGTAGCTCCAAACGAAAATCAAGTTCTAATACTGTTGAAACAGAAAGAGCAGTGTGTTATGCCGTACGATTTAGTTTCGGGAGTTGAACATGAGATAAGGTTAACCAAAGGTAAACCAACGCACAAGGAATTTGAGAGTACCAGTCAGTTTATATCTATTTCGGAAGTTCTAACACAGAGCGTTCTTTCATGACAATTTTTTTAATGTTATCCTATAGTTGGTTGAAAATCTAATTAAAAATGGATAATCTTGGATAGTATGAAAACACTGGAAAGCTAAACTTGTCCGGAAACGGCAACACAACAAATTCTCTTAGTGACGTAGATTTGAAAATACCGCATAATGAAAATTCAAATCAAGCTTACAGTTATACTTTGATGAAACTGAACCCCTTAACACCACTGGGGTAGAGCGTCGATCCGTAAAAAAAGGTTTTGTTCTATTGGTATCTGAAATCATTCAACTATGTTTCAATCGGATTTGAGACTGGCATATCTTGCTACACTACTACCTTACCCTGGTGTTGAGTCACATGGTTTATAAGAAGTTTTAAGTCTAACCCTCTTCTCTTTGTTGCCGCCTTTCTTTGTGGCCCCTACCCCACGCCTTTCTTTGTGCCCACTATCATTGTGGCACCTACACAACTCCTTTATTTGTGCCCCTATTCTTTGGCGTCTACCCTAACCCTTTCGTTCTGGCACCTTACTTTGTGGCCCACCCCACCTCTTCCCTCTAATGCACTTTATACAGGCATTATACCCGCGCTCTTGTTACCGGAACAGTTCAAGCAAAAACGCTAGAATTTTCAAGTAAAAATACCTGAACTCCATTAAATACCTGTTCAAGTAAATCTCTCAGGTGTTTTTCAGGTAAATTCATTTAAAAGTGCAAGCACTGATGCCTGAAAATTGAAGGTACAATTCTGATATTTTTCAGGCGTGTTCAGGTGAAGAAGTTCAAGTGAGACAAATCTGCCTGCACGGTTCAGTTCAATTTTTTTCAGGTAAATTTACCTGCACTTTTTTTCTTTTTTTCAAATCTCAAACATGTAAATAACCCCAAGGTTAAAGTTACAGGTTGTAATATTATAAATCAAACATACTACATCTTTCCCTTGAATAACTAAACATAATAACAATAAAAAACTAAGGTTCAGTTTCTAGTTCTCGTGAATTATTTTTAAAAAATAAACTTTTGAAGCCTTCAATTTTTTTGTCTATTGGAACTCGTTCGTGTCTTTTTTGCATCTCTTCCTTTAATTATTTTTTTAAAATTTTTCTTTGATTTTTCCTTTCTTAGAGCTCTTGGAAGTGTATTCCATTTCTGAACAAAGTTTCTTATAATTGAACTTTGACTCAATTTTGATTTACATGTTTTTTGTGAGAGAAAAATCATTTGTACGATTATTAACTTTAACTTCAACGTCTCCGATTATTCTGAACTTTCTTTGGTCTTGTATGTTTGTTTGTTAGACAATATCGAAAAGTCTATTTAATGAAGTTTTTGCTATTTGAATTTCTGCGGGAAGTATTTTATTTTCAAGAAGTAGTTTATGAGCACTGTCATATTTTGTTCGAGAAAAGCAAATTTTTATGCCCCATCTAATTTGTTTGTTTATTCTGTCAATTTATTCGAGCCCTTAAAGGTATTTGATTGCGTACCAAATATATTGATCTGATAGCTAAAGCCATTTTACTGATCACATTATTAAGTTGTTTGTGGTAGGTTAACTCTTTGTCAAGAATAACACCTAGGTATATGCATTCTTCTATTGGTTTCAATGAATGACTTTTAAATTCAACTCAATTGACAGTTGGTAACTTTTCATTTTTTTTAAACCATTATTTCTGTTTTCCCTTCATTTAGAGTTAACTTGTTTTGTTTCAAATATTGTTCAGTTTCCATCAATATTCTTTTTAGCCTTTGCTTTTAAACACTGTTCATTTTTTTCATGACATAAAATTGCTGTGTCATCTGCAAATTGTAAAACATTTGAACTTTTCCCTATTTCGTCACCGAAGTCATTTACATAAAGTATGAAACCTAGTGGTCCTAGTACAGTACCTTGTGGAACGCCATGATTAATATTTGTCCAGTCGGATTCATCTATTCCGTTTCTGACACACTGTTTCCTGTTATGTAAGACTCTTGCGTTTTCTCCAAAACCATATTTTTCAATTTTTTGAATGAAAATGTCCAAGGATATTGAGTTAAAAGCTTTCGCTAAATCCAAAAAGATTGTTAAGACTATATCTTTTTCTTCAACATAAAGATTTATATTCTCTGTCAGTGCAATTATTGTATTAAGACACGACTTTTGTTTTTAGAAACCAAATTGATTTTTGTTAATTATTTTATTCAAATCTAAATGTTCCGAAATTTGCTCCAAGCGAAATCTTTCAAAAATTTTTGCAAATGTTGGAGTGCCCGAAATTGGTCGATAGCTTTCAGGGTTATGCCTGTCGCCTTTCTTATAGATGGGAGTGACATAGGCTTCTTTTAAAACTTCAGGGAAGGTGTTTGCGTTTATACACTCATTAATAGCAAACTGTAAATGGGTCCCAACGGACAACTTATAATATTTCAGAGCCCAGGATGGTATGTATATACCCTGGTTCAGCTGACTTTTTGTGTTGGTAGTTTGTCAAAAACTTTGTATAGTTCTCTTCTGGTTACCGGCCTGAAATTGAATTCATTTCACTTAAAATTAAAAGAAGGCAACTAAGGAGCAGTTATTTCGCCCTTGTAAAGTCCAAGAGGGGCAAAACAATTATTCAAACAGTTAGCAATGCTTTTTTCATCCGATATTACGTTATGGCCCTATTCCAGCTTTGGAATTTTTTCTGTCTGTTTATTTGAGTTAATTTTGCTCTTGATAAATTTCCATTGTTCTTTTGAAGTTGGAAGATTGTCGAAAAATTGTTTTGTATAATCGTTAGATGCTTTACGTAATTTTCTATTAACATTGTTTCTAAGTACTTTTTAACTGTTAAAGAGCTCTTGATAAGGACCTTTTTTCCATTCATTGAATACACAATGCTTTTCATTAATGAGACTACGCAGTTCTTTTGATAGCCATTTTTTGTGCTCCTTTTTTGTTTTCACTTCTAATTTTCTTAAATGTGCGTGAATATTTAATACGTTTTGGAAAATTTCGATAAAATTGTGCACCATTTCATTTGCTCCAATGTTTTTGTACATTAGTGACCAGTCTTGCAATGCAATATCACGGTTAAACTTACTTCTTGTGTATCTCCTTTTATCTCGCATTAAATATTCCGTATTTTGCCTCTTCCATTCTAATTTCAATGATGATTGATATACAATAGTAAAATGATAATTTTCAAGTATTGACTCTATTATATCTGTTTCGAATATTTGATTTTTAGAATTAAAGCAGTGGTCGATTAAAGGAAATTTTTCTCCATTTGTCCATGTTGCTTTTTTTGTGTTCACGTACTGAAGCCCGTTATCTGCAATGAAGTTGTTTAGTAATTGTTTCCCAGTTTCTTTAAGTATATTTATGTTGTAATCTCCAAACAGGATTAGATTGTCAGTGCTGGAATAAACATTTGAAATTAATGATGTCATTTCATCAAGGAAGAATTTTGAAAGGTTTACGTTTGAAGACTACGCGACATTTATGAGCAGTTTTTCTTTCAGAGGCTCAGTTACTTCTATCCATAGTGATTCAAAAAAACTCCGGTTGATGGTGTCCAAGTCATTTCTTATTTTGATTGAAAACTGCTTGGGTATCAATATGCCTACACCTCCCCCTCTTTCCAATCCAGTTGATGATGATCTCGGCTGGTGAATAAATTGATGACTACTGCATAGAAAAGAATCTGGAATAGTATTTTTCTCTTTAATCCATGTTTCGGTAACAGCTAGGAAAGACAACTCGTCGAGAGTTGTCAAAAAATTTGATAACTTTACGTATTTATTATTTAGGCTTCTGTACCAGAACTTGAGATCATCGTCTGTTCTGTTCTTTTCTTTGTAGTACTGGTCTATTGTTTTCAAATTTTCTATTTGAGCTGGGCCAGGGTTTGTTTCAATATCTCCACTTTTTGCAGAATAATTGATATGACGGATAATAAATACGTAATATTGATGAAACCGAACCCTAGTGAAAACAAATTATTAAAATAAATCTGACAAAAATTAATTTTGGTTTTTTAGTATGATTTGAGTGACTTTTGAAAAAGGCAACTTTCCCCCTTTACAAACAAAACCTATTATTAAAATCACAAACAAAACTGATGTTTTCGTCAAAAGAAACATTCAACGTTTCTATTAAAGAACTAAGAAATAAGTCACCCAAATGTATCAGAACACATTGGGACTATTAAAGTTATTCCATCACCTATTGAATGCCAAATAATTTGCATTTTGCTGTTTAGGACGCATTTGTCTCAACGATATATCATTTGATGAACAGTTGTCGCCAAATTATTTTTCATATGTTTCCGCAAAGTTGAAACTATTTTTTGAATTTCATACATGTTTGGGTGCACACCATCTTGTCTGATATCATTTGCCTCAAGACCATAATTGAGGACGTATACAATGGACCACTGAATTCGCCTCTAATTTGGTCAGCAATGCTGTTGATTTCTTGGTTATAAGCATCAATTTCTTTGTTGTTCGAGTCACGTCCGTATAAACCATTTTTAACTTGTGGAATTTGGCATTTGGCAACCTTATGGGGCTTGAATTTAGTTAAACACTTACTGACTTAGTCGCCCATTTGCTTAGCTGCCCTTTTTCTATCAGTACCTTGTTCAATTGCATTGTGTCCCAAATGCAAAACAAAGCTTTCAGGTTTTGTTCCAGCCGAATAAGAGTCCATAATGTTATTAACATCACTTATGGTAGCCGAAGGGTATGAGTGTATTGCAGTTTCATTACTTATATCACCCTGTTTAACAAATTTATACGTGCTGTCTGATATGACAAGATGTTTAGTAAATTGTGGTACAAACTTCGGAAAAAACTGTCTATTGTTGGCATTAACTTGTTTAGTTTCTTTGTCTTTGTTGCCATCAATAATTTTTGTCAACATTTTCTCATTTTGTCCTCTCAAAAATACAAGTTCTGACATTGCTTGGTCATACAGGGATTTGCTGTTCTCTAGAGCTGTTTGGAGTTCTCTATTTGCTTGCTTGTTTTTTTCTAAGTCTTTTTGTAGTTCTGTTATTTCATCCTGTTGCAAGTTACTAGTATCGAGTGATGATCTTTTGTTCTCTCTTAGTTTTAGAATTTCTTGAATGAGTTTATCTTTGTTCCATTTCGCTAGAACAGCCGCTTCCATTTTGTCGCTGGATACACTGGGCTTGGTTATAATACACTAGTGACTCATTCGGGGGAAAAAACGGTGAAAAAAAACTACTCAAAACTTTGATCTAAAAAAGACCTGAAAGTGAAACAATTGTTAATTTGGAAAAAATTGGATTGGTCTCACCAGATGAAAAATGCTAAAAGAAGACCCATATAGGAGTGCCGAATAGTCGATTCCAGCTAAGATATAAGTAGTGATTAATGAATGTCTTCTGATTAAAGCAAAAAAACTAATAAGTTGTCTTCAGGAAGAAAAAATTCAAAGGTGTATGTATTTGTGAAATTTCTATGCAGCTGACTTACAGCTGACTTAGTTAGAGTATAAGTGGGGTTTAAAACCTTGGGGCCAAAAATAAAACCCCCGGCGCACTTTCTATTATTAAAAGTAAAGTTCTGTATAACAATTTAGAATTTGTAAGGGTGGCCATAAATAAAACGGGGGCGGGGTCTTAGATAACACTTTTAACTTTAATTTCATTAGTACATTAATGAAAATAGCTCATGCTTGTTATTTCTGAATTAACGTTTGTTCTTCTTCCTCAAATAATCAATCAAATATGGGAGTTCTCTCGAAAAATCACAAACAGATTAAATAGTTTCACATTTCAGAACTTACAAAAAAGGCCAATCAAATATAACTCACCTAATAAGCGCTGTAGATGGTCCTCATTATCAATATTATTGGTGCATACAACTATTTTTGAGTTTGAATCGTTAAAATGGGAGTCGATACCCGCAACACAGTTTTGAAAAACAAAACTGTGCTCTGCATTCAATGTACAATTTCGAGAGAGGAGTTCGTCAATAAGTTTGACAATCTGTCTATTAGTTTGTATCACTTGGTATGTTCGAGGAGGAACTTTGAATTTATCCATAAAGCTGACGTTTAAAAACGTTTTCCATCCGTATCTACTCGTCTTTATATCTTTGCGCAGTGTCTGGAAATCTGTCTTAGAAGCATTCGTTCCCAACATCTCCAGCTCATCCTTATTTTGCGTTGTAACATCAGATGCCATGGATCTTAAAATTAAAGGTCAATTAAAAGAAAGCCCATCACCAATAAGGGTAGTCGATCAACTAGGGGGCGGCAATACATTTCTATAAATCCTGACAGTAGTCAAAAACAAAGCATCATAAGCGAAAGAGAGAATACAAACCGCAGAATTATCAACACAATAGATATGATAATAAGCAGTCAATCTATATGTGGTGATTTTGAATCAAAAATTCAAATGTATAAAGATACAAGACAACAGCCGCCCTTATTCCTCTAAAATTGTTCCGATCGACGCTTTTACGGCAGTGCACCGGCGCATTGAGCGTATAGAGCCATGTGCTATTCCTTAACTAGAAACAAGCTTTCCAAAAACGAATAACGAAATGGATTCTGAATTACAGTAAGCAATCGTATCCGCAGAGACTAAGCAATTTGGTTCTTTTGACCATACTGACAGTTACTCGAAACTGTTGCGTTTATGAATAATCTATTCCAACTCTTAGGAAGTTGATAAAAGAGATTTGTTAGAAACATACAGATCAAAAGAATTGCATTTTTACGATCTCTTTTGAAACATATCCTCAGGAGGCAGAGACTGAGTATGGACGCCTCAAGTATAGACGTCTCCAGTATAGACGCCTCCAGTAAGACCAAGCTATAGAACTCAGGTTGAAAGAACTCTATAGAAACGCAGCTGGTAGTAACATCAAACTAGTGAACATCTACCTACCACCTCCATCTACCTGTGATGCAGGATAAAAGACATCAATCAGTAAACTACTTGATTTCAATGCTCACAGCCCTCTTTGGCACTCGAAACTACCGGAAGACACAAGAGAAAACAATATTTTAATTTAAATAGACCTCTCGAATCATGTAGTACTCAACGAAAAAGCCAGCACAAGAGTAACTGATTCCGGTAAAAGCTGCTGGACATCAGTCTCGTCAGATCCATCACCTGTGACCGCATCGCAAACAGAACAACACTTGCGCATTTTCATCCACTTGCGCATTTTCATCCACTTGCGCAAAGCTGACTGGGCATGTTTTAATGACGACAATAAAACTGAAAAACAACAAAAGCCAGCAAATGTTTAGCACTCGGAAAAGACTGTAAGGAAAGCCATAAATGCAGCGCCTGGCAGGCATATCCCACAAGGAATAAATAAAACAGTGGTTGCCAATTTTCCCAGCAGAGTAGTAAAGCTTTCTAAAAAGACAACATGGAACTCAAAAAAACATCAAAGGGAACCCAAAATAACGCAACAAAACCATGAAACAAACAAACTTGTTCAAATTCAAAAGCGCAAAAACTGCATCGAGTGTACAAACACTCACTCACAGAGGTAACTGCCCCAAACTCTGGGGCACAGTAAGAGCACAATAAAAGGACTTTCGTCAAGTAACGCTAAACCGTCTGCAAACGAGCCATATAACTTGATGCTAAGAAAACTACTCCTCGCCAAGATCCAAGGAATTGCGCCAACAATTTAACCAACAATACACTCCACAACCAAAGAAAAATGAAATACAGAAAAGAAATACAATACGAAATATTAAGAAAATGGAAATAGATGGCAGAATGTTTAAGAGTAACACAGTGAAAAAAACTGTTGTGAGAGACTAAGAAAAGTAAGGGGCTGGGCCCAGAGAGAACAGCGCCAATCCACTTACACCATATAGGCCCCAAAGCAATGAGATATCTCACTGACACCATAAACCATTCTGTATACAGTGCACAAATCCCGAACATCTTGAAAGGTGGCCGGGTTATACACCTACACAAGCCGGGAACACCAATAGACGAATGTAAAAGCTTCAGAACAATTGCGCTGCTCTTTCCCTTGCAAAACTAAAAGATATGCTCCTACTGAGAGACTTTACAGAGTATCCACTAAAAGAACATCAGCATAGCTTTAGACCTCAGCACTCCACAACAACACCTCTCAACACTGGCATCAACCATATACAAAACGGCCTTAACCAAAAAAATTCCTGCAACCGTACTCTACTAATAGCATAAGACCTCACCACCGCTTTCAACAAGGATGATCACAACCTACTGAAAGACGTACTCGAGTCACCACAACCGGCAGCACTAAAAGACCCGTCGCATCATACTTACAGGGCAGGTTTTCTTACAAAGAATAAAATAATAAATTAAAGTGGAGAAAAGTCGATCAGGGTGTCCCGCAAGGTGGTGTAGTATCGCCAATGTTCTTCAACATCTACAAGAGCAAGCTACCTGTATCCCCAAAAGGTATAAACATCACGTATTACGATGATGATATAACTTGAACTACATCTCACCCACAGGTTGAAAAATTACGTGACATAGTAACTCCATAAATGAAAACTTTACGCAACGAGCTAGAATCAAGAGGACTTCAGTTATCTGCTGGAAAATCAAGTGCAACTCTAATCAAAACCCGGAGCAAGGAGGCCAGGTTTGACCCTCACTTCACTACTAACAATTCACCAACACCAGTAAAGTCTATAGTCAAAGTACTGGGTGTTACCTTTGATAGTATTCTGAATTCGATAGTATGCTCAAGTCGTTCTTTTGCTCAAAAGAACGTCTTCTATTGAGTAACGGATACTATAACTGCAATTAAAAAACTATTGATAAGATTCTAATGTATCAGAGAAACTGTTTTTCGAAGTATATTTTGATCAGAAGCGGCATATGTTCTGAACACCTTGTCAATCCAACCAGATAATCTATTAAAAAAACTTGAAGTGAGAGATCTTACAGTTACGTTGCATAAACAGTCAGTTTACAAAACGTAAAATCAATTGGATAGGCTATTGACTCACTTCAACAGATATTCAACTGCTACACGACAAAAAGATGCTAAAGTTTTTTAAAAAAATTGGTGAACAAGCAAAAAAAAACTACGATCTCTTTTAGGCTCTGTACGGCATCTCAGAATCTCATTAAAGATCTTGTTCAAAACTTATGAAAAAGATAACATTGGTCAGAGAAATAAAAGTGCAAATAAATTGCAATTTTTAGAGCTCAATGCGTCAGCTCACAAAGTTTAATAAATACTACTCTCATTTGTGAGCGGTATCAATTGAGACCGCTGTTTAAAATTTCTGAAACGTTTGTCTGGTCAGAATCTCACCAATTTTTTTCCAAGAGTTCAAACACAAGATAGCAAGCAGCGGTGAGAATAAGAATAAACTGTAGCATTTCCGTCGCATACCGCGGCAATATTTGAAACCTGATTTTTAGTTTTGCCAATATATTAAGAATTACAGAAGCCAACAACAAAACTCCTCATAAGATGAAAACAAAACACCATTCATAAGAAAAATTTGAAGACGAGGCAGTAATTCCAATTCCAAAATTCTCAATGCATGGGAAGCTTAACAACAGCGCTACCAGGACACCGGAATCAACACGGAACTTGTCATGTGAATGATACAAGACTCCTTCAGTTTCGTCAATTGAAAAATTTTCAAAAAACGCTCAACGCCAGTTCCCCCAACTAAAGAGGCTCCACTGAACGGATAAAATCATAGAGCAGCACAAAGTGCACAGAAAAAAAATTAATTTTAAAGCTATCATACCAGCTAAGATATGGCGATTTTCAAATCTTTGTCTACTTTCAGACATAACAGAACAAGCAGTGTAATGAGAAAGATTAAGGAGTTCTAGTCTTCTTTGTAAAGATCATTTCTCATGATTTCTAACAGCACTATCTCTGGAACAAGCTAACGGAATGAATACTTTGAAGTTTCTCCAAAACTATAGTAATTAGCTCGGCGTTCGTGATTAAGAAGATTAAACCAAACGTGCCCCAAAATCAGAAATAAATGTAATCATTTTGCAATCACAAAAATGAAATATTGGACCTTAATAGCCGGAGGGAGTCCATTTGGAACCCTGCATTTAGAAATGTTCAATTTGGAAACGAAGGAATGTATGGTTTCAAACGATATGTTAAAGTTTGTCAATGTAGGATTTTTCGTTTCGATGTCAGAAATGCTGAATGGTTGTTCTGGAGAAAACTGAACGGAATAACTTGTTCATAAGGTCGACTTGTTTGTGGACAATGGTGCTCACTTTGTCACCACTCACGATTTGCTTCGGAAGGCTGAGAGATTTATTGAGACTTTTCAGATGTTTGCATATAACGTCGTTGTTTCTTGTGGACATTAAATTCTTCTGGTAGTCTTTCCTGTCTGCCTCGGTTACCAAGTTCTCCAGCTTCTTGACTGCTATTTTCCGATAACTCGTTGGTTTCCTTTTAAGGAGCCTTTTCTGCGTTTTCGGTTTTTTCATAAGATTTGACGTGAATGCAGAGATCCATGGAGGGAGGCTTTGGCGATGTCTGGTTCTTCGAGGTACATATGTCTCAACCACTTTGTCGACATATTGGTAAAATTCTTCACACATGGTGTTCAGAGCCCGGAGCAAGGAGGCCATGTTTGACCCTCACCTCACTACTAACAATTCACCAACACCAGTAAAGTCTAAAGTCAAAGTACTGGGTGTTACCTTTGATAGTATACTCAATTTGATAGTATGCTCAAGACGTTCTTTTGCTAAAAAGAACGTCATCTATAGAGTAACGGATACTCCAACTGCAATTAAAAAACTATTGATAAGATTCTAATGTATCAGAGAAACTGTTTTTCGAAGTATATTTTGATCAGAAGCGGCAGATGTTCTGAACACCTTGTCAATCCAACCAGATAATCTCTAAAAAAAACTTGAAGTGAGAGATCTTACAGTTACGTTGCTTAAACAGTCAGTTTACAAAACGTGAAATCAATTGGATAGGCTATTGACTCACTTCAACAGAAATTCAACTGCTACACGACAAAAAGATGCTAAGGTTTTTAAAAAGATTGGTGACCAAGCTAAAAAAACTACGATCTTTTTTAGGCTCAGTACGGCATCTCAGATTCTCATTAAAGATCTTGTTCAAAGGCTAAGAAAAGGATAACATTGGTCAGAGATATAAAAGTGCAAATAAATTGCAATTTTTAGAGCTCAATGCGTCAGCTCACAAAGTTTAATAAATACTACTCTCATTTGTGAGCGGTATCAATTGAGACCGCTGTTTAAAATTTTTGAAACGTTTGTCTGGTCAGAATCTCACCAACTTTTTTCCAAGAGTTCAAACACAAGATAGCAACCAGTGGTGAGAATAAGAATAAACTGTAGCATTTCCGTCGCATACCGCGGCAATATTTGAAACCTGATTTTTAGTTTTGCCAATATATTAAGAATTACAGAAGCCAACAACGAAACTCCTCATAAGATGAAAACAAAACACCATTCATGAGAAAAATTTGAAGACGAGGCAGTAATTCCAATTCCAAAATTCACAATGCATGGGAAGCTTAACAACAGCGCTACCAGGACACCGGAATCAACACGGAACATGTCATGTGAATGATACAAGACTCCTTCAGTTTCGTCAACTGAAAAATTTTCAAAAAACGCTCAACGCCAGTTCCCCCACCTAAAGAGGCTCCACTGAACGGATAAAATCATACAGTAGCACAAAGTGCACAGAAAAAAATTGAATTTTAAAGCTATCGTACCAGCTAAGAAATGGCGATTTTCATTTTTTTTGTCTACTTTCAGACATAACAGAACAAGCAGTGTAATGAGAAAGATTAAGGAGTTCTAGTCTTCTTTGTAAAGACCATTTCTCATGATTTCTAACAGCAGTATCTCTGGAACAAGCTAATGGAATGAATACTTTGAAGTTTCTCCAAAACTATAGTAATTAGCTCGGCGTTCGTGATTAAGAAGATTAAACCAAACGTGCCCCAAAATCAGAAATAAATGTAATCATTTTGCAATCACAAAAATGAAATATTGGACCTTAATAGCCGGAGGGAGTCCATTTGGAACCCTGCATTTAGAAATGTTCAATTTGGAAACGAAGGAATGTATGGTTTCAAACGATATGTTAAAGTTTGTCAATGTAGGATTTTTCGTTTCGATGTCAGAAATGCTGAATGGTTGTTCAGGAGAAAACTGAACGGAATAACTTGTTCATAAGGTCGACTTGTTTGTGGACAATGGTGCTCACTTTATCACCACTCACGATTTGCTTCGGAAGGCTGAGAGATTTATTGAGATTTTTCAGATGTTTGCATATAACGTCGTTGTTTCTTGTGGACATTAAATTCTTCTGGTAGTCTTTCCTGTCTGCCTCGGTTACCAAGTTCTCCAGCTTTTTGACTGCCTCTTTCAGATAACTCGTTGGTTTCCTTTTAAGGAGCCTTTTCTGCGTTTTCGGTTCTTTCATAAGATTTGACGTGAATGCAGAGATCCATGGAGGGAGGCTTTGGCGATGTCTGGTTCTTCGAGGTACATATGTCCCAACCACTTTGTCGACATATTGGTAAAATTCTTCACACATGGTGTTCAGAGCCCGGAGCAAGGAGGCCATGTTTGAACCTCACCTCACTACTAACAATTCACCAACACCAGTAAAGTCTAAAGTCAAAGTACTGGGTGTTACCTTTGATAGTATGCTCAGTTTGATAGTATGCTCAAGACGTTCTTTTGCTAAAAAGAACGTCATCTATAGAGTAACGGATACTCCAACTGCAATTAAAAAACTATTGATAAGATTCTAATGTATCAGAGAAACTGTTTTTCGAAGTATATTTTGATCAGAAGCGGCAGATGTTCTGAACACCTTGTCGATCCAAACAGATAATCTCTAAAAAAAACTTGAAGTGAGAGATCTTACAGTTACGTTGCATAAACAGTCAGTTTACAAAACGTGAAATCAATTGGATAGGCTATTGACTCACTTCAACAGAAATTCAACTGCTACACGACAAAAAGATGCTAAGGTTTTTAAAAAGATTGGTGACCAAGCTAAAAAAACTACGATCTTTTTTAGGCTCAGTACGGCATCTCAGATTCTCATTAAAGATCTTGTTCAAAGGCTAAGAAAAAGATAACATTGGTCACAGAGATAAAGGTGCGAATAAATTGCAAATTTTGGAGCTCAATGCGTCAGCTCACAAAGTTTAATAAATACTACTCTCATTTGTGAGCGGTATCAATTGAGACCGCTGTTAAAAACGTCTGAAACGTTTGTCTGGTCAGAATCTCACCAACTATTTTTCAAGAGTTCAAACACAAGATAACAACCACCGGTGAGAATAAGAATAAACTGTAGCATTTCCGTCGCATACCGCGGTAATATTTGAAACCTGATTTTTAGTTTTGCCCATTTATTAAGAATTACAGAAGCGGACAAGAAAACCCCTCATAAGATGAAGAACAAAAAACCATTCATGAGTTCAATTAGTAGACGATGCAGTTTTTCCGATTCCAAAATTCTCAATGCATGTGCAGCTAAAAACAAGGCTACCAGGACACCCGAATCAAAACGGAACTTTTCTGACGAATGATACAGACTCCTTCAGTCAATTGAAAAATTTTCAAACAAACGCCCATCGTCAGTTCCCCACCTAAAGAGGCTCCACTGAACGGATATAAACATAGAGTAGCACAAAGTGCATAGAAACAATTAAATTTTATAGCTATCAGACCAGCTAATAAATGGCGATTATCAAATTTTTGTCTACTTTCAGATATAACAGAACAAGCAGTGTAATGAAAAAGATTAGGGAGTTCTAGTCTTCTTTGTTAAGACAATTTCTGAAGATTTCCAACAGCAGTATTTCTGGAACAAACTAACGGAATGTGTATAAACATATAAATTACTCAACGCATGTAATGACATTTGATGTTACTCGCTAAGCCTGATTTTGTTCATTTGTGTAAATACACGCAAAATTTCCCGCTTAAACAGCGCTACCAGGACACCCGAATCAACACGGAACTTTTCTGGTGAATGATACAAGATTCCTTCAGTTTCGTCAATTGAAAAATTTTCAAAAAACGCTCAACGCCAGTTCCCCCACCTAAAGAGGCTCCACTGAACGGATAAAATCATACAGTAGCACAAAGTGCACAGAAAAAAATTGAATTTTAAAGCTATCGTACCAGCTAAGAAATGGCGATTATCATTTTTTTTGTCTACTTTCAGACATAACAGAACAAGCAGTGTAATGAGAAAGATTAAGGAGTTCTAGTCTTCTTTGTAAAGACCATTTCTCATGATTTCTAACAGCAGTATCTCTGGAACAAGCTAACGGAATGAATACTTTGAAGTTTCTCCAAAACTATAGTAATTAGCTCGGCGTTCGTGATTAAGAAGATTAAACCAAACGTGCCCCAAAATCAGAAATAAATGTAATCATTTTGCAATCACAAAAATGAAATATTGGACCTTAATAGCCGGAGGGAGTCCATTTGGAACCCTGCATTTAGAAATGTTCAATTTGGAAACGAAGGAATGTATGGTTTCAAACGATATGTTAAAGTTTGTCAATGTAGGATTTTTCGTTTCGATGTCAGAAATGCTGAATGGTTGTTCTGGAGAAAACTGAACGGAATAACTTGTTCATAAGGTCGACTTGTTTGTGGACAATGGTGCTCACTTTATCACCACTCACGATTTGCTTCGGAAGGCTGAGAGATTTATTGAGACTTTTCAGATGTTTGCATATAACGTCGGTGTTTCTTGTGGATATTAAATTCTTCTTGTAATCTTTCCTGTCTGCCTCGGCTGACTCGGTTACCAAGTTCTCCAGCTTCATGACTGCTGCTTTCCGATAACTCGTTGGTTTCCTATCAAGGAGCCTTTTCTGCGTTCATAAGATTTGACGTGAATGCAGAGATCCATGGAGGGAGGCTTTGGCGATGTCTGGTTCTTCGAGGTACATATGTCCCAACCACTTTGTCGACATATTGGTAAAAATTCTTCACACAATGTGTTGACGTTTGTATGGCAAATAAATTGGAACGGGCAAATAAGTTGGAATGTTTGAATTTGGAATGTTGGCAAATAAGTTAAAGTGTATGAATTTCTCTATAATAAGTGGCCATGACATCAAAAGGACGTAAAATATCTAATAAAACAGAAGAAAAGAGTAAATTTGCATCTCTTTCTGATCAAAATCTCTTTTCTCCTATAATCATCCCAATTGAAAATTGCAAATCAATTAAATTGTTATTAGATTCGAAAGTGAAGGATTGCTCTGACGTACTTATTTTCAACTCGATTTGCAAACAGATAGGGTACGTCGTTATATATACAGCATTGTGAGAGCTGGTATAACATCCACTTATTGCTCAAAAATACGTCTTCTATAGACTAATGGATACTCCAGCTGCAATTAAAAACTGTTGATAAGATTCTAATTTAGCAGGGCAACTGTTTTTCGAAGTATATTTTGATCAGAAGCGGCAGATGTTCTGAACACCTTGTCGATCCAACCAGATAATCTCTAAAAAAACTTGAAGTGAGAGATCTTACAGTTACGTTGCATAAACAGTCAGTTTACAAAACGTGAAATCAATTGGATAGGCTATTGACTCACTTCAACAGAAATTCAACTGCTACACGACAAAAAGATGCTAAGGTTTTTAAAAAGATTGGTGACCAAGCAAAAAAACACTACGATCTTTTTTAGGCTCAGTACGGCATCTCAGATTCTCATTAAAGATCTTGTTCAAAGGCTATGAAAAAGATAACATTGGTGACTGAGATAAACGTGCAAATGAATTGCAATCTTTTTGGAGCTCAGTGCGTCAGCTCACGAACTTTAATAAATACTACTCTCATTTGTGAGCGGTATCAATTGAGACCGCTGTTAAAAATGTCTGAAACGTTTGTCTGGACAGAATCTCACCAACTATTTTTTCAAGAGTTCAAACTTAAGATAGCAACCATTGGTGAGAATAAGAATAAACTGTAGCATTCCGTCGCATACCGCAGTAATATTTGAAAACTGATTTTTAGTTTTGCCAATATACTAAGAATTACAGAAGCCGACAACAAAACCCCTCATAAGATGAAGAACAAAACACCATTCATGAGTTCAATTAGTAGACGAAGCAGTATTTCCGATTCCAAAATTCTCAATGCATGTGCAGCTAAAAACAAGGCTACCAGGACACCCGAATCAAAACGGAACTTTTCTGACGAATGATACAGACTCCTTCAGTCAATTGAAAAATTTTCAAACAAACGCCCATCGTCAGTTCCCCACCTAAAGAGGCTCCACTGAACGGATATAAACATAGAGTAGCACAAAGTGCATAGAAACAATTAAATTTTATAGCTATCAGACCAGCTAATAAATGGCGATTATCAAATTTTTGTCTACTTTCAGATATAACAGAACAAGCAGTGTAATGAAAAAGATTAGGGAGTTCTAGTCTTCTTTGTTAAGACAATTTCTGAAGGTTTCCAACAGCAGTATTTCTGGAACAAACTAACGGAATGTGTATAAACATATAAATTACTCAACGCATGTAATGACATTTGATGTTACTCGCTAAGCCTGATTTTGTTCATTTGTGTAAATACACGCAAAATTTCCCGCTTAAACAGCGCTACCAGGACACCCGAATCAACACGGAACTTTTCTGGTGAATGATACAAGATTCCTTCAGTTTCGTCAATTGAAAAATTTTCAAAAAACGCTCAACGCCAGTTCCCCCACCTAAAGAGGCTCCACTGAACGGATAAAATCATACAGTAGCACAAAGTGCACAGAAAAAAATTGAATTTTAAAGCTATCGTACCAGCTAAGAAATGGCGATTTTCATTTTTTTTGTCTACTTTCAGACATAACAGAACAAGCAGTGTAATGAGAAAGATTAAGGAGTTCTAGTCTTCTTTGTAAAGACCATTTCTCATGATTTCTAACAGCAGTATCTCTGGAACAAGCTAACGGAATGAATACTTTGAAGTTTCTCCAAAACTATAGTAATTAGCTCGGCGTTCGTGATTAAGAAGATTAAACCAAACGTGCCCCAAAATCAGAAATAAATGTAATCATTTTGCAATCACAAAAATGAAATATTGGACCTTAATAGCCGGAGGGAGTCCATTTGGAACCCTGCATTTAGAAATGTTCAATTTGGAAACGAAGGAATGTATGGTTTCAAACGATATGTTAAAGTTTGTCAATGTAGGATTTTTCGTTTCGATGTCAGAAATGCTGAATGGTTGTTCTGGAGAAAACTGAACGGAATAACTTGTTCATAAGGTCGACTTGTTTGTGGACAATGGTGCTCACTTTATCACCACTCACGATTTGCTTCGGAAGGCTGAGAGATTTATTGAGACTTTTCAGATGTTTGCATATAACGTCGGTGTTTCTTGTGGATATTAAATTCTTCTTGTAATCTTTCCTGTCTGCCTCGGCTGACTCGGTTACCAAGTTCTCCAGCTTCATGACTGCTGCTTTCCGATAACTCGTTGGTTTCCTATCAAGGAGCCTTTTCTGCGTTCATAAGATTTGACGTGAATGCAGAGATCCATGGAGGGAGGCTTTGGCGATGTCTGGTTCTTCGAGGTACATATGTCCCAACCACTTTGTCGACATATTGGTAAAAATTCTTCACACAATGTGTTGACGTTTGTATGGCAAATAAATTGGAACGGGCAAATAAGTTGGAATGTTTGAATTTGGAATGTTGGCAAATAAGTTAAAGTGTATGAATTTCTCTATAATAAGTGGCCATGACATCAAAAGGACGTAAAATATCTAATAAAACAGAAGAAAAGAGTAAATTTGCATCTCTTTCTGATCAAAATCTCTTTTCTCCTATAATCATCCCAATTGAAAATTGCAAATCAATTAAATTGTTATTAGATTCGAAAGTGAAGGATTGCTCTGACGTACTTATTTTCAACTCGATTTGCAAACAGATAGGGTACGTCGTTATATATACAGCATTGTGAGAGCTGGTATAACATCCACTTATTGCTCAAAAATACGTCTTCTATAGACTAATGGATACTCCAGCTGCAATTAAAAACTGTTGATAAGATTCTAATTTAGCAGGGCAACTGTTTTTCGAAGTATATTTTGATCAGAAGCGGCAGATGTTCTGAACACCTTGTCGATCCAACCAGATAATCTCTAAAAAAACTTGAAGTGAGAGATCTTACAGTTACGTTGCATAAACAGTCAGTTTACAAAACGTGAAATCAATTGGATAGGCTATTGACTCACTTCAACAGAAATTCAACTGCTACACGACAAAAAGATGCTAAGGTTTTTAAAAAGATTGGTGACCAAGCAAAAAAAAACTACGATCTTTTTTAGGCTCAGTACGGCATCTCAGATTCTCATTAAAGATCTTGTTCAAAGGCTATGAAAAAGATAACATTGGTGACTGAGATAAACGTGCAAATGAATTGCAATCTTTTTGGAGCTCAGTGCGTCAGCTCACGAACTTTAATAAATACTACTCTCATTTGTGAGCGGTATCAATTGAGACCGCTGTTAAAAATGTCTGAAACGTTTGTCTGGACAGAATCTCACCAACTATTTTTTCAAGAGTTCAAACTTAAGATAGCAACCATTGGTGAGAATAAGAATAAACTGTAGCATTCCGTCGCATACCGCAGTAATATTTGAAAACTGATTTTTAGTTTTGCCAATATACTAAGAATTACAGAAGCCGACAACAAAACCCCTCATAAGATGAAGAACAAAACACCATTCATGAGTTCAATTAGTAGACGAAGCAGTATTTCCGATTCCAAAATTCTCAATGCATGGGCAGCCAAAAACAGCGCTACCAGGACACCCGAATCAACACGGAACTTTTCTGACGAATGATACAGGTTCCTTCAGTCAATTGAAAGATTTTAAAACAGACGCCCATCGTCAGTTCCCCACCTAAAGAGGCTCCACTGAACGGATATAACCATAGAGTAGCACAAAGTGCACAGAAAAAATTAAATTTTAAAGCTATCAGACCAGCTAATAAATGGCGGTTATCAAATTTTTGTCGACTTTCAGATATAACAGAACAAACAGTGTAATGAGAAAGATTAGGGAGTTCTAGTCTTCATTGTTAAGACCATTTCTCAAGATTTCCAACAGCAGTATTTCTGGAATAAGCTAACGGAATGTGTATAAACATATAAATTACTCAACACATGTAATGACTTTTGATGTTACTCGCTAAGCCTGATTTTGTTCAATTATGTAAACACACGCAAAATTTCCCGCTTAAACAGCGCTACCAGGACACCCGAATCAACACGGAACTTTTCTACAGCAGCGTCTACAGAGACAAGTTCCAGAAAGTGGCGTGCCAATTCACGACAGCTCAACAAGATCTTTGATGAATGGGATATACTTAGCCAGCCATTTAACAAAGACGAGCTCAGATTGGCCCTCTCCGAAGCTACTGAATGCTTCAAAATTCAACAGCAACTAGACGAATCCTATTTGGAAACAGTGCAGGATGATCAGTACGATACAGAATTCGATCTGGTTCAAGACAAGCACACAGTAGTCCGCAAGAATCTATTTCAAATGGGAAAAGCCATAGACAAAATTGAGCTGCAAAAGGTGGACGAAAACGTGACTATGAATACGTCTTTCGGAGATGCAACACGGCACCAGCCGCATGTTGCGAAGCTACCACAGATACAGCTACCCAAATTCGATAGCAAATTCACTGATTGGATAGCCTTTATCGATCAATTCGATACAGCCTTGCTCCTCAACACGAAATTGTCAAACAGCCAGCGACTTGTTTATCTAAAAAGTTGCTTATCAGGTCCCCCTGAAAAACTAATTAAAAGCCAACATCAACTGACAGCAACTACGAGACTGCAAGAAATCTACTCGAGCAGCGATACAAAAACGATCGCATAATTCTACGCACATTGCAAGCTAGGGCTGTTGATTTCAAGCCTCTGAGAGGAGAAAGCAAATACCAACTCCGTCTGCTACACAGTACTTTCAATGAAGTAACTCAGTCGATTCACTCACTTGGCCGACAAATTGATAACGACATGTGGCACTATCTTCTTTTCGCAAAATCGGATATCGACTCTCAGAAAGCATGGGAACTCAAAAAATGAAGGCACTGAATGTCTTACATTTGACGATTTGATGACGTTTCTTGACAACAGAGTAAGATCGATGGAAATGGTAAACGATCCCATTCCCCCCAAACAACTGCACGTCACTGGACGGGATGAGCGATCGAAGCAAGGCTTCAAACATCAGTGTGTCGTGACTCAATGGATGGAATGCCATGCTCCGTGGGCTTGCTCAAAATTCAAGGACTTTTCAGCGAAAGATAAGCAGTCTGCCATAGCCGCCACTAAGTCCTGTCAAAGTTGCTTGAGATTCAATCACGAAAGTGACCAATGTTCGTCACAGTCTAGATGCACAACATGTCAGGGTAAGCATCATACATTTTTACATGAGGCTTTCAATGCTACATTAGGCACACATGCTTGTAATTTGACTCAAAAATCTTCCCAAATGACTATTTTATCAACTGCTCGTGTTCAAGTAATTGGTAGAAACAAACAAATACACAATCTAAGAGCATTGTTAGACACAGGAGCTCATATCAATGCAGTTACAGCGAAAGCCTGCAAGACACTGGGATTAGAACCAAAACCTTCCAATGAAAGAATCATAGAGGTCAATCAGAAAGACTCAATGACAGTTGACGGTTCTCTCAAACTTGAAATTATTCCCAAAGGAGGGGAAAACATTACTCTCAACTGCGTAGTGCTGAAGAAAATTACAGCCACTGAAAATCCAAATCAGCCCCTTTCAGAGACTGACTACGCAGACTTGGTCAATTACAATTTGGCTGATGATCAATTTTGGCAACCAGGCGAAGTAGACATACTACTCGGTATTTCTGCATACACGCAGATAATAAAAAGGACGAACACTGAAACAAGGTTCCTTATGCCTCACAGAAACTACGCTAGGCTGGACAGTTTCAGGATTAGCTAACCTAGAATCAGCAATTGAACCTGATGTAAATTCGAATGCAATATGCCTCCTTGACAACGAAATCAAGTCCTTTGCCAAATTTTGGGAAATCGAAGAAGTTCCAGCACTTCCCCCAGCCATGTTCACTCCCAACGAATTGGCGTGCTTTAATCACTATGACACGACAACAACAAATGGCCAAAATGGAAGGCCTCAAGTTCGACTACCAATTGACCAACATGAAGCCATTTTTGATCCAGACAGTCAGGAATGGTTGCCCGACATTGGAGAATCATCTCGAAAAGCCCTCAGACTGTTTTTGGGTAACGAAAACAAGCTTTCACGATACGCAGATGCCCAAACTCAATACACCGAATTCTTTCAAGAGATGATTGAGACAGGACATTTAGAACCATTGCCTGAAAGCGACCATAATCTGCCACCCGAGAAACACTTTGTGATGCCACATCACGCAGTATGGAAATCAAGCTCTACGACTACAAAATGCAGAGCAGTATTCAACGCATCAGCAAAAACAACGAACAGAAGAAGTCTCAACGATTGCCTCCTGGTTGGTCCAAAACAACAGCCCGACCTTTTTGAGATACTGATTCAATTTCGTCTCCATCGCATTGCTTTATCAGGTGAAATCACAAAAACGTACCGCCAAATCAAACTAAACGAAAAGGACCGTAACTTTCATCAGATGTATTGGCGAAGTAGTCAAAAGCAACCAATAAAGAAGTACCGTATGACACAAGTCATATACGGCGTTTCTTCTAGCTCATGCCACGCCATCAGGGCACTACGTGATACAGCAAAAGATGCTCCATCAATTCATTGCAAAAATTCATTACTCAACTCATTTTATGTTGATGACCTTCTTGGTGGCGGTGGCACACAAGAGCAAGTCATTGGCTTGTTCAAAGACATTACAACTACTCTAGGATGTCTATTCGCAAGTGGGCTAGAAATTCACATGAGGTTATGGAAGCCATTTCATATGGAGCTACAAGAAAACAAAGATCTTTTCATCGGTGACCATGACCACGCCATCAAAACCCTTGGTCTCAACTGGCAGCCCAAAACCGACACTTTCTACTTCAATAGACCCCAAAGTCAGTGCAGCGTTGTTACAATGAATCTGCCCGAACACGAACAAACAGTTATTGAGTGTCCATCAGTCGAACTTGACTAGTTTCAAAAATTGAATTTTCCACAGTTAGTGGTGAACCATGACTGTAAAAAACTAAAGGAAATCTATTTATTGGACTCCGACGCTTCTAATCATGCACCTCCCCATGCTTGCCCGATTAATTCAATGCAATTTTTAACAGGTTTTGATCAAGAAAAACATCAAAAATCCCACAAAAAGGCGAAAAAACGGTCAAAACTGGTTTCGACAAAAATCTGCAAAAAAAGCCCATTGGCGATTTCCGAGATGTTGTCTCAGACACTAATAGCTGCCCGAAGTCAGCACCTGAAAATAACTACTCAAACACAAAAAACCAAAAAACCGAAAAACAAAAATCAGAGGTCACGTTTGAGGATAAAATTTTCGCAAAAAATGAAAAATTTGGTAGTGAAAAACAAAACCATTCAAAAACTGAACCATGCCCGATACTTTTCGATCAAAAAGTTTCCAGGTCCAACAAACGTATGTTCGACAAAAGAACGCCGAAGCCGCAGCCGAATAAAAAAACTGGTCAAAATAAAGAAGGTAAAAAATCAACTTTTACTTCATCTAACAAAAGAATGTTGATAGATTCAGTTAACAACAACTTGTCCCATCCTGAAAATGTACATATAACCACCAGAAGAGCAATATCTAGCAATATGGGTAAAGTATTTGACCCTGTCGGTCTCCTAACACCAGTAACGCTTCAATGAAAAAATCTTTTCCAAATGACTTGGGAACATAAAATTGGATGGGATGATGATGTTGGGGCAACCAAAACTGACCAATATAAAGCTTGGATGATTGGATTACATGAGCTACGTATACCACTCTTTGTGGCCAACTTCGCTATTGAAAAAAAACAACTTCACTTAATTTGCGATGCTTCTGAAAAAGCGTACGGAGCTGCTATATATGCCCGATTACTGGGAGCATCTCAGACCAAGTCTACCTTGCTGTGTTCCAAGTCCAGATTATCGCCCAGAAAAACACTCAGCATACCGAGACTTGAACTGTGCTCAATGGTTCTAGGAGCGCAGATGATACAAACAGTTCAGGCAACCGTAAACCAAAATGAATTAACAACTGAAATATATGCTTGGAGCGATTCAACAGTTGCCTTAGCTTGGAAAAATTCTAACCCTAGCCGATTCTCAACATTCATAGCTAACCGTGTGGCCAAAGTCCTACAAATAATTTAACCAGAAAAATGGAGATGCGTGCCGACAGAAGAAAATCCAGCCAATCATACTACTCGCCCGGTGCCAGCAAAACAGCTTTCATCCCTTAGAATGTGGTGGTAAGGCCCACAATGGTTCTCTGATAGAAAACTGACTATCCCAAAACAACCAGAAATTCTTCAGTCAACAGAAGTAAAGAAGGAAGTAGTGCGGAGCCAAATATTAACAATAGATTCGGGCACAATTCCCGAACCTGTGGGGGAGGAAAACGACCAGCTCAATAATCAAAACATAGAGCAGTGGAATCACCAAATCGGCCAATTATTCCCTATTGAACGTTACGGAAGTCTCGACAAAGCAATAAGAGTAGCAAAGCAAGTCCTAAAGTTTGCTTACGTTTTGCTTAAAAAGCCAATCGAGAGAAAAGAATTCAAGCGACAAGCATTAAATATGCTTGTTAGAGATGTGCAGAAGCAAAACTATATTGATGAAATAGACAAATTGCAGAAAAACCAAAGCATAAGCCGAAAATCGAGAATCCTTCAACTTTATCCCTTCATAGATGAGGAAAGAGTTTTAAAGGTTGGTGGACGTCTAGTAGCAGCATATTGCTTGAATGAATCTGCCAAATTTCAATCAATTTTGCCTTATAAAAATCATCTTTCGAGGTTAATCGTACTTGACGGTCATCAGCAAGTGTTATATTCAGCTGTAAACGCAACAGTTGTTCATACGCGTCAAAAGTTCTGGATAATTCGAGTGAAAACGCTGACAAGGTTTATAGTTGGAAACTGCATCACATGTTTTCGGTTTAATGGCCGTAACTTTTCTCAACTCTTAGGCGACCTACCACAAGAACGAGTCAACCCAGCTCCACCATTCAGTAACGTGGGCATAAACTTCGCCGGTCCAATGCCTTACAGATGTGACAAGACTGATGCCAAATGTTATTTGGCAGTCTTCGTATGCTTCGTTACAAAAGCCATTCATTTGGATGTCACTAAAGCATTGGATACACAGGAATGCATGAAAGCTATTAGACGATTCATTTCTCGACGAGGATGCCCAGCTCACATATTTTTGGACAATCGTACAAACTTTATAGGATCATTGAATGATCTCAAAAAACTCAAAAGGATACTGAAAGAGAAATACGGAACTGATTGTTTAGCTCAAGCTGTTCTAGATTTAGGCATCAACTGGTCAACAATTCCAGCCAAGGCTTCACATTTTGGTGGACTATGGGAAGCAGGAGTCAAATCGATGAAGCTACTGCTGTTCAAAACAATCGGAACAACAGCTAACCTCTATTTGGATGAAGTATATACAATGCTACGCCAAGTCGAAGCTGTACTAAACTCGAGACCGCTCACAGTTGTCTCAGATGAAGCAAAAGACAGTTATCCCTTAAACCCTGCTATGCTATTAACCGGCTTTCATAATCATCAATTGCCTTTGGTTGTTTCCCCAATCCCAAAAACAAAAGATGAGGAAGATCCAAAAAAGCGCTTTCAATACTTGCAGAAACTCTTAGCAGAGTTTTGGAAGAAATGAACAACTGATTATTTATCCCAGTTGCAGACCAGGTCAAAGAACATGGCCGAAAAGCAAAACCTGACAAAAGGAGATTTAGTGTACATCACAGATGACAACAGTCCTCCCTTATCATGGCCTCTGGGAATTGTGCATGAAACATATACAGGAAATGACATTTTGGTCAGAGTAGCCAAAATAAAAACATGAAATGGAAAATTCTCAAACAGACCCAGAGTAAAGTTCAGAAAGATACCAATCAACACAAGCTAACCTCAATCCAGAAGCTCTGGAAAATGGTCCTGCAGAAAGGAGCCAACTCGATCCCGCCTGCCGTCCTTCCCACGAGCCCACTTTCGGTACCTGTGTACCCGGACACGGGAAGACTTGACAACTGGAAGTTGGATTCTCACAAGCCGCACTTCGCAAGGACTAAACTTGGTACAAATATGATTCTTTTTGTAATATAAGGTTGAATAGCGGTTGATGCTATCAAAAACTGACATATGATCTGAAGTAATTTTTCATTTATATTTTTTGATGCCATACATCAACGTGAGCGGCAATGTATAAACATATAAATTACTCAACGGATGTATTGACTTTTGATGTTACTCGCTAAGCCTGAGTTTGTTCAATTGTGTAAACACACGCAAAATTTCCCGCTTAAAATTCACTCGCTTTGTTTAGCTACTAATTTCTCTTGATTCACAAGCCATTCAATTCAATATTTAATTCAATCCTTTATTTACATAGTAAACAGCTATCGCGAACGTACAGAATGAATACTTTTAAGTTTCTCCAAAACTGTAGTAATTTGCTCGTCGTTCGTGAGCAAGAAGAATAGACCAAACGTGACCCAAGATCAGAAAACAATGTTATCATTTTGCAAATACAAAAATTGAAATATTGGACATTAATAGCCGACATGGAGCAATAGTATCAGATGAAGGGCTAAAACACACTCTTGAAATGACGTTTAGCATGAAGAAAAGAAACAGGTCAACATAAAATTAGTTTTGAAAAACAACAGTTCGTCAAATTATAATATATTGACCGAAAGCAATTAATATGCCACCACTTGATGCACATTTGCAACGAAAGCCAGATACGATATTGACTAATAAAAGTACTGATAGCGATACTAATAATCTAACGTACAAGAACATTGTAACTAAAAATTTATATTTGGAAACAGTACTGTAGGGCTATCTAAAATATGACAAAAGCGGGAAAAGGACGAGACTGAGGTAAAGAGTGCGGAAATGCCAATAGAAGAAAAACATTGATCTGTAATGTCAATTGTCAACTAATTGTCATTCCACATTCTGATCTCCCAGTGGCTCGCGAAGGAAAATTTCCTGAGCTGAAACTGACGAAGAAAAAACTGTAGAGTTGTTGATCGAAGAAGAGTCTTATGGGACCATATGAAGTCCCTGTTCTTTCATTGTTAAGACAGAACAATATAACCAGAAAATTCATGAACGGGTAAAGTAGAACTCACGATAAAAACTGAAAATAGTACAACCTTATCTAAGTAAACGACGGCCAACAACTTGCAAACATAAAACAACAAACAAAGAGATTTGGAAACACGTTGGTGACATCTGATTTCAACCATACGCGGTAACGCTGGATCCAAGCATCGACGTATAACAGACAGCTGTGCATCCTCAACTCGTTCAAATATGTCTTGCCTGCAGCTTATCGCGTGCACCAGAGTACGCTCACCACTAAGACCAAAAAAATTACAATCAATCACCTCTCGAAGTTGCAGAGAAAATTATAGTCTTGAAACTGCATAGCAAAATTTACTTCATTCACTTCAGAAGCCTGAGCACAAAGTTCCCAAAGCAATCCAATCTTCCCGTCAGAGTAAAAAAACTACAGTCATCGCCACCAATTTTTGAACGTGAGGCCTCAATAAACCAATCGCAGTAGCTCCGCCAGTTTCTCCAGGCATATCTACCTCCTCACCACGAGTTAGATACCTCTTCTCAACCTCAATCCCGATATAAGCGATGACAAGTCACAAAAGAAAAGGAAAAAGACATTCGAAGTCGAGGAGTGGTTGCAAATATTCAAAACATAGCCGCGCAAACTTAATCTCCAATCGACAATTCTCTTGTGATTTGAGAATGATCCTGGGTCAGATAACTATGGTTTATTAGTTGAGTTATTTGAGAATTAGAGTACTTACAATAAAATTCAATATTTACTTACAACTGATCACAACGTCTGGAAATTAATTCACCTTTGGTTAAAATAACTTGAAAAATGATGGAACAATTTTTCTTTAAATGTGCTATTATATTTACAGTTTTTGTTTAAGTTGTTACATTCAATTTATTGGAGAACGCGAAAACATTTAACCATCTTGTTGTAATTCCTAAATTCACATGTTCGCAAAATAGTTGAAGAAACAGATTAAAGTTTTTCAAGAAAAGCGAAATCAGTTGTGCAAATGGTTTACTGTAAGTGACCTGGGAGAGGGAGGGGGAAGGGGAGGAGGAAAGGGGGAGGGGGGGGGGGGGGGGGGGGGTTGGATAAAAGGCCAATCACTGAGCTTACCTTTAGCATAAATCAATTGCAAATAAATTATTCCAGGACGATGAAAACTTAATGAACAAAAGAGTTAATTGAACGATTAGTTGAAATATTTAAAAGAATATCTCTTATTCCCTAGTCCAAAAAGAGCTATTAAGTAATAGTTATTGAAAATGGTTTTTATTTATAAAATAATAACTACTAATATTAAATAATAACTTACTAATATGAGCACCAATACAATCAAAAGGCACATTTTGAAAAAATTTCAATCATTAAAATTTAAATCGCGAAAATACTGTGGGTACTTCTGTAAGAAGTTTTCAAGCTTTAACTTTTGTTTCAGTGGCCAGAATATGCTGCACCGTGACTTACTCTCGCTTGAAAAAGTCTTTTGGGCAACTTTTTCCAGATATTCCAGAGAACAATCTAAATTTAAAAATTCGCACAAGTTTTGCATTTCATTTTGAGGGTTTTTGATAAATTTATCCACAAAGACAACTTTTAAATCTGGCTCAATTTCGCGAATTAGTTGCATTGCTTTTTCAATGTCGTTTATATAGATTTTGAGTACCCGGTCTAAAATTCTGCCTGTATTAAGCCCAGTTTTGGTTGAGTTTTGTTCACATGCATTTACCCTTTTCAACTTCCTAATATGGTCAGTTCCTCTCGTTGTTACCTGTAATATTTTATCAATATATTCGTACATAGCTTTAGTGGCTACATTATCGAAAGGATTTCTGACTACGAAAATGACTTTCACTTGAAACCAGTTTTGAAGTTTTTCTAAAACGTTTCGAAACTGAGCTGGCTTTGTGCTGTACTGCAAAAGTGTCAAGTCCGCCTCTTTATCGCCGATTAAATCGATGGTTTTTTTGAAGCATCCGTTGTATAAATTGGGAATATTAAGAGAATATCCTTTAAAAGTTTCGTTCCGGGTGCCCCCGTTCACTGCTAGCCAGGAACCTTCCCACAGTGCTTGGGCTATATCCGACTTCGATCTGAACAGATTCGGCTTTGAAATCGCCTGTTTGAAAAAGTCAAACTCCTCGGCAATTATTGCCTTTTCGTGTGCGTCAATAAACGAACCAATTATGCTGTGCGAACTTCGACTTGGTCCGATGAAATAAACAAAAGTTTTTGGGTTCTTCGCAACGAAATCGGGCAAGGGTTTGAACCCGTTTTTACCCGCCCAATAGGCGAATTTTTGACCGGTGTGAAATTTTAAAGTATACATTTCGGAGCGTATCAAATTTGAGTTGCGAGTTTCACTGTAATGAAATTTTGTTACTGATTTTGTGTTGTTAGAAGTCTGGTCACGTCTAAATGTGTCCGATTTGTGTTTATGTAGTCTTTGGCCGTGTCTATTTTGTTTGTTCTGCTCACTTTCATTGATAATTGTATAATTTAGGAGTGAAAATAAAATAAATGGTACAACAATAATAGTTAGAAGTCGAGGTAAAACTTTCGGCTTCATACGGAAAATTATGGAATTATTTTTGCTCAATATCGATATTAAGCGAAAATCAAAAGTGAGTAATAGGAAAATTTAATCGATATCTTTCGTGAATTAATAAATAAGGTTTGATCAATTTCCCTTGAAAATTATTTGGCTTAAAGTGATTTGCAACTTTGATTTTCTGTCAATTTATTACATCGTTTTTGTGGAAAAAATGCGCATAGCAGAATTCGTTGGAACATTTTTAGTAAAACATTGAGCGTATACAACAATAAAGAAAAGACAATTTTACAAAAATTAAAGGAACAAAAGGGGAAATAAAACTTCTATTAAATCTCTACACGACATTGTTGTTTTTTGGTAAAACGGGGATTTAAAGCCTGCTTAGTTTTTCTCATAATAGCTCACCTATATATACTATTATTAAATAGTGGATTTGTTGAAATGGTTATACGGGAAAAATTAAAATAAATGTTTAGTATATAAAGTATAGCTGAACTAATTACGGGATGAAAAATTGATAATATAAACGCGTGGCTTCATGAAAAGATTGTTCCAGTTATGACACCCCCCCCCCCCCCCCCGCCCCAAACGCTCCCGTCATGCATCCCAACAAAAACCTGAAAAAAACGCATCTTACTAAGAAAAAAGGCGCCATACCCGCAGTTATGTGTTGCGTGCTGGTTCGCATATGTTTTCCCGACCCCCACCCCCTCATTCGCAACACTTGCTCACTTTTAAAAAATACAAATAAAGCACTGAAGGTAACAACTTGAAACCAAAGAGCAAAACAATTGAACAAATTTGAACTAGATGCAAATTTAGAAGTGTGAGAGACAATAACATGCATTTGATTTCTTTTTTTTTAAGAAAACATAATAGAGAAATTGCAAATGAAGGAACCGGAGAAGTTATAAAAGATATCTAAAGTCTTCTTTCTGGCAACAAAGATCTCCAAGAAACCATCTCCGAGACGCCCCATCATGCAAGCTATAAAAAATAAATCGCGCTAAGAAAAATTTTAATTTTCGGAAAATGTGATTCTCATAAAGTTATAATCTAGACCTTTTCAATTGAATTGTATAACTTTGTGGTGAAGAATAACGAGCAAAACCGAGCAAGCATTCTTTAGTTTTACTTTCTCTAAAAAACTCGCCAAACAAAGTTCCCACAAATCTGATACTGCAAATTTCTGTTTGTTCAATAAAAATAAATAATTTTTTGAAAAAGCATTTATGAACTGACCATTTTGTTGTTGTTTTGTGTAATTTAATAGGAGATGTAAGAGTCTATCAGATATTTATCGAGGAGCGAAAAGCAAAAGCAAAGTTGGCAGGGATCTATATGAACTACAAAAATCGGATTAATATAAGTTTTGCGTTGTTTTTTATTCAGTCTCTTAACTTCGATTAATCTCTTTTCCTGTTATTTTGTGAAAACCTCAAAATTATCTGTCAAAAAGAACAAACGCCTGCCGATATAGCAATTTTAAAATGGAAAAAGAAATAAAAGTTTTAAATGTTGAAATCCAAGATTGCAAACAACGCTTTCTAAATTGAGCAACGGCTTGGAAATTATGCCTGTGCGTCAAGATAAAACTTTAAAAATCTTTGTTTTTTTAATGGAAATTCCTAACAGGTTGAAAAGTCAAGGCTTTACTAAATTTTTTTGTGAATCATTGCGAAAGCCAGAGAATCTAATAAAATTCCGTTTTCATTCAAATTTTTTGGCTTTTTGGCGCGACTGAAATTATTTTTAAACAAACTCATTTAGAAAATAATTAAAATTTTTTCGCTGCATTTTTTAAAACAAACGTTTGCTCGGCAACGTTTTTCATGGAGTTTTCTTGTTTATAGGAAAAATTGAAATAATGTGAATTGTTTTGTAAATTTCTCATAAATATATTTGATTAATTAGTAGTTGCGACTCTATGTAGCTTTTTTAACGACACCACACATCTGATCTGTATGTAAAACATGAAATATCCAATAGTACCACAGTTAATCAGTGAGAAAAAAGCAAACTATCCAATTCTAAGCAAAATGTGAGTTTTTGAACAACTTAAAGCGCATTGAAAATGGAATAAGTTAAACAGCAGATGAATTCAAAGTTATGTTTACAATTTTTTATTAAAAAGAACACTACTAAAGAAAAAAGAAACAAAATAACATATAATTGCTATCTCCAACAGATAAAAAAAAGATTAACAAAAGGTTAAGAATAGATATAGCAATTTTTTTAGGGTGGGGTGTAACTACGAACTTATATTGAAACATTGTTTCTTATAAATGTGCATGTCACAAAATCAGGGCCGTGAGCGGGATAATAGAGGACAAGAATGAGAGCCAAGTTGTGCATAAGAAAAAAATGACAGAACTTTTCAAGAAGTTTTCACTTTTCCGTAAATTTGGCCTCAAAGATGCAACCTTGAGGAGATTGAAAAAAGAGACATTTGTTCACGGACGATGCCTAAAATCGAACGCTTAAAAAAATTTTGTGTAATTTTCGGCTTAATAGCTCTGAAAGTAAGAACAAAGTGCTTCGAGTAGGCCTAGCGAACCAGTATTACTGTTTTAATTACAGTGTTGGCTCAAATTTTAGTACTAGTTGCTTAGACCCTCTCCGATTGAAATACTAATTGACAATGTTTTTCTAAGCTATTTGATATTCCGTTTCATTAACCAAATTTTAACCCCCCACATTCAGCAAACAATTTTGAAATGACCTCAGTAATACTACTAAACGCTCAAAAGCAAAAAACAATTTGACTCCAAATCGAGGCACTGAAGCAATACCCCCCGGTCCGGTTGTTGATAAACTACAACCCACCAAAAACGATGTTTCAAAACGTTTAAAATTCTACATACTATTTTCAATGCATACTGCCACTCCAATGTTTTAGATTGCAAATCACTTACTCGAACACGATCCCAAGATTAAGCCTCTCTGCTTAGCCTCGTGCCCTTCCTGTGCTCTCAGGTTCCTGTGCCTCTCTTCTTCGAGAGGCCGCCTCATTTATGTCGTTGCTACTGTACTCAGAGAAAAAAGAGAGGTGCATCTAGGAGATTGCATTGAGATCCTTTTTTCTTAGGGAAATTTAATAGTCCTTCTTATATCCTAATAGTCCTTCTTATATTTATTTAATAGTCCTTCTTATATTCTTGCTTTGACGTCAGAACCATACAGTTGTCTTTTGGTAATATGTACCGCATTGAGTATGACCTTGGAATTACCAGCCCTTTCTTCAGCATAGAAATTTTAGTCAGAACCAGAGAACCATATTTCAAGTAAATTACGTTTTAACAAATTGAATGTGTGTCTACTAAATGAGGGACATGAAATTGATATTCCATTTAAAACGGTAATGTAATTTGTTCTATGTTGCTATTCAAGCATATGAGTCTCGCTTCAATGCTGATTTTTGTTGGCAAATTCTTGATAAAACTTTTTCGATTCAAAACTTCTATTTCCATTTTGCTTGTTTTATCACTTTTGATTATTTGTTGAAACTTGTTTGCAAAAGTGTTTAACTAATGTCCCGTTATTCAAAAAAGAACTTTGATTTGGGATGTTTTCCTTGAGAACTGAACAGTGGTTCTAGATGGAGCTAGGACAAAAGATTGAGCGCAAACATTGTGACGAAAGACCGTAAATGTGAATATCCAAAAATTGTTTTTGCCAATTAGATTTGAGTACTCAAAATTTTGGTTGGGATAATACGTCTGGATTCTATCGATTCATATAGAGTCCCAGAGTCCGCTATGGTATGGAAAAGGCTCGTGAGTAATCAGCAAATATGCTATTGTTTTGTAAGACATGCAGAAAGAAATATTGATAGATCCGATAACAACGAAGTTTGTTTTCGATCCCAATTTTAATTTTTCTTGGTCTCCACACAAGATGTACGTCAAAATTTAAAGTGTTGTGAGCTGAGTCGCGTAATATGGATCGAAACAAACAATCACATAGCCAGTCTTAAAGTCTGGCTTTTTATATAGGAAGGCTGGCGCTGCAGAGGTCTGTATTCGAAAAAATTTACTTGAAAACAAACATTCAACAAGTTGATTGTTTTAAGAATTTGTGTTCGTCTTTTGAATTAAATAGTTTCCTCTGCAATTATCTCGGCTTAAGCAGAGGTCTGATGAACAAATATTCTAACATATCTTATTCCACTGGCCAGAAAAAACTGTCATTTTAAACACTACAATTTTATTCATTTTCCCCAAATGTCGCTTTTATAAAAATACGAAAATTTTTAGAATCTGTTTCCAATTTTCATTATTGGCTCAGGATTCAGACCGTCATAAGCTGCAAGGCTTCATTGCTAATTTAAAAAGGCATGGCCAAACGCAATAAATATTCTTTGAAAAATATAGATAAAATTGTCTGCCGGCTAATTTTCATACGTCTGTCATTTGACACGTTTTAAAACAATAATCCTGATTTTTTTAAAAAAAAAATGGCAGTGCGTTTTTGAGGAAACAAATTCAATCCCTAACATTATTCATAAATTATCTTGACACAAGTTATGCAATTCGGAGAGTACTTCTGGTGAGTCAGCCTGTGCTATAAATACAAATTTAAAAATCAGAGCCATTCCCAGAGCACATACTGTGAAAAAAACTGCAAACATTTTGTCAACAATATGCGCTAAATGTTTCCATTCGTACTCATAATATTGCAATTCCTCAAATTTCTTCAGAAATTTCGTGACGTCATTCAAGTTTTTCACAATAGGCGAAAGTTGTGAGCAGAAATTGGGCCCTGTTTCGGATTTGTTCAACGACCCCGAAGCAGAAGGTTTGAAATCATTGGCTGCAAAAACATTTCGCTCGCTTATTGGTATCTTCGCGTAGGGTTCTGATGACCCATTTTGGGCTATGGACATTATGGCGGCGCCATTTTCGCCCACAAACCCGTACTGATCCACAGAATTGTAAACAATTTTGGCCGAGTGTTGTTTCACTTTTAGAGGAATTGAGCCTTTCGGGTGACGGTGACTGTTGTCGTTCTGAAACGTTAACAAAAATTACAACTTGTTAAAAGTTATTACCAACCGCTTGCCGGGCGTTTGAGAGCAATTCGCCGGACGTCAGTCGGTTATGTTCTTTTAAAGAAGCTGATAGTGTTTGTTCTCTTCATTTCCCTCAATTTTTGATTGGTAATTCAGGAATGGTCCTGCTATGTTTGTCGAATAAAACCGTAAGACAGCCAGCTTGTTCAACTTATTGCGTAAAATTGTTTTTTGACTTCAATTTTCGCTTATTCTGCTAAAAGTTCTTTTAAAACAGCAGTTGCTCAGCAGAGAAATCTACCCTGACTAAAGTCAATACCGGAAAACGAAATCAAAAATGAAAATGGGATAAGTCCAATTTTAGATGCCCGCGTCTTGAACTTTGTTCTTGTAAGTCGTGGGAATTATCTCTATTGCTTTTTGTTATTGATTATATTGCCCGTATTCTCTCATTATGAAACAGGAGTATGTCTAACTACAAAATAAAATAAAAAATTTGGCACTCGAAAAATGTTTTTGTACAGCAATCCATTTCTTCCATTTTTCATTTTTTTGTGTTCTTTCAATCCCAATTGGGGTTATGGGAATCAATGGCAGCTATTTTGTGGCAATATGCTGGGTATGTCTACAAATTTTTAAGCAGCGTTGAAAGCTTTTTCAACTCATTTCTGTATCTGTTTAATAGCCGCCCTCATCTTCTCAGCCGGCTATTATAGCGCTCCTATTTTTTATTTACAATTCTAAGAATTTGAATTGTATTGGGGCGCTGTGTTTTTTTTAAGATGTGTTCACACATTTTTCAGTAACTTTGATCTTTGACGGGATAAACAGGTAAAGCCCAGCGGGCATTAAGTTTCATTAGAGGCCCAAAGTGGACTTTAGTAGTCATTCAAGTGCTTAGAGTGTTGCAGCTGCTGGGATGGCCTTAATTGAAGGTTAAAAGGTCATTTTTAGGAGTTTTTGGGCTCAAAATGGTGCAATTTTTCATGTTTTTTGTGATTTTGTTAAGTTTTTTGCTTGTAGTCTCAGGTTGAATTTTTTAAAAGTTGATCATGGCCTTTTGCGAGAAAAAAGGTACTTGTTATGACCAGTTTATCAGCTATATGTTCTGGTACTACAAACACAAACACACAAACTGATAAGCAATCCATTTCTTCCATTTTTCATTTTTGCCATTTTTTTCAAGGTTTTTGAAAATTTTTGTCATTTTTTGCGTTTTTCCAGCTTCAGGGGCCAGGGAATCTCCTTTATGGTTTGATAATAGGGCACTGTAGAGTTTCTAGTAAATATGGAGGGGTTGTCAACTTTTTAATGTCTCGAATTTTAGCATTTTTTTTGATAAAATCTGCAATTTTTTTGAGGTTTCCTATTTTTTTTTCATTTGTTGATATTTGTCAATTCTCAAGTGCCAGGAATCCTATTCCACGGTCTGAAAACAGTTAATGCATAGTTGTTCGTTTTAATGGATTTGTTTTCAACAATTTAACTTTTCGAATTTTGAATATTTTTTGATAAAACTTGCAAGTTTTTTAAGTTTTCTTGAAGACATTTGTCTTTTATTCAGTTTTTCTTGCCTGAGTAGCCAGATAACCTCATACAGGGTTTGACAGTATGTTATTGAATAGTTGCTAGGGGGTAATTGGGTGATTTTCAACATTTTAATAGAACAAATTTCTCTTTTTTGAAATATGAAATTTTTTATAAAAAATTATTGCCTATCGATGTTCGAAACAATTATATTTTTAAGACTTGGAATTGGTTTACTGGATAGCCTCTAGAGACACTAGAATCATTTTTCAGGAAATTATTCTTAAGATATTAATGTCACGATTTTCAGCAACATTTGATTAAATTTTCAATTGATATTTTTATTTGAAAATTTTCGAGTTAATCGATC
>NW_027452706.1:0-24937 GCF_964194025.1 Convolutriloba macropyga | reverse complement strand
AATTAAGCGTGAATATCTTCCGTGTTCGCACACTTTCCACTTGTGCTGCTTGAGCGACCTGATAAAGTTCACTCTCAAGTACAGAAAGCCGTTCAGTTGCCCCATGTGCAGAAAGAAATTTTCAGTGTCTATGGTTAAGAAAATTGGACCGCCCACCAAAAACATGAGCTTATATGGACAGTGATTAAAACGGGTTGGAAGTTGCCCCCTCCCTCTCCTCCTCTCTCATTTTTGTGTATAACAAGACCGTTACTGGCCGATGTATGTACAAATTGATTTAAGTGATTTAACGCATATAGTTTCCACACGTGAATCTTCCCTTGTAACATCTACTTTTTAAGCGCTTACTGCCTTATCTGTAGAATAATGATTTGCAAGACGCGGCCGGTTTCATGCATGTGAAAGCAATTGGCGACGGGCACTGAACAGGATTATCCATCTTTGATATTTCAAAACACTTATTCTGTAATCCTGCGTTTATTAGAATGGCTCTCCTTTCTGGTCCAATCCACCCTAAAAAACCCTTTAATGACGCTTTTTTTTTCGAATTGGCTAATTTTTGATAGTCAGGTGGGAAGGATGGGGGCAGACTTCAGCTGTGCTCAAACGGATAGTAAACTCATTTTCCATGTTTTTCATGGATATTACTGTACAGTTTTTGTGACTAATACATGTAGCAATTTTAAGTTAGATCTTGACGATTCTTTATTAATATAAACATTTATTATTTGTGATCAGAGTTAGGTTTCATTCAGAATATAGTTTGTCAAACTTCTGCTTTTATTGGATCAGAGACACGGTTGGCAATCAGATCAAATGTCAACAGAAAACGCTGAGTATGAAAGTCACCCTTTACAATTCGTGGCAGGACGCCGATTGAGTCAATTGAGCACGGAACAGATACAGTATTCTTCGAAGTTACGGACGTAATTGTCTTACCGGAGATAAAAATAAATGATTAATGCGGGATTTTTTTTCGTCTGGGCACTCATCGTCTGGGCACCTTCCACAAAATATCACGCATAACACTTGTTGGATCTTTTCCGTTTCTGCCCCCCCCCCCCCAGTATGTTATGCGCCCCCCAGTTACAGAGCACGTGCCATTACATAATAAGTCATGATATAAAATATGGCAGGTGCGTCTGGGGGGCGCAAATATTATGCGCCTACTAAGCTGGGGGGCACAAACGGAAAAGATCCCACTTGTTTGTTTTGCTCGTTCTCTGCAGCTATTTTAGTATCCATGGTACTTTCCGAATCTTGGATTGGGGCTTCCTAATTAATTGATTGGTTTACCAAAAAAATCAGCAAACTTGTGGGCTAAAAATATACAGTTGCATCTATAACTCTGTTATTTTCTGCCTTTCAAAGGTTTTATATTTCTGTTGCTAAACCACCTAAGTGGGGGACTATATTCTGAACTGAGGTTTTTCGAATTATTTTGGCAAATATTGGCAAATTTTTTAACTTTGCAAACTCTTGAACCCTATTTATTCCAACTTGAAAATTACTTTTATTAAAGACTAGTGTCATTTTTTCCATTGACATGAAAATTTATCTTTGTAGCGTTTTCTTTCTTTGACTTGAAATGAAGAATTGGTTTTTTGTGCAAAAGTTATGATTCTTATGTTTTCGGCGCTGGTTTATCGCAAATTTTCAATGAATTGGTGAATTTTGCGTGGTTTGCTGTTCCTTTTGTAGTCTTATGACCTAGTCTTATTGATCATAGATCTAATTGTTAATTGTTGATATTTAGCGGCTCTTTTGACTTTGAATATTTGTTTTAAAATAGTTTCTTTTCAACTTGATGCGTAGCCTCAATAATGTTAGATTCTTTTTTCCTGCTGTTGAAAACCTCCATTAGAGGCGGATCCCCATTACGTTACAATGATTTATCTTGTTTGAGAGGCTAATTTAGGTTTACTTGTTGGCTCGTACAAAAATTTTTGTTTCAGTTTTTCCTTAAATTGCTTGCTCTTTTTGTAGTCTTATAATTTAGTCTCATTAGTCAGTGGATAATTGATGTTTGAAATCACTTTGCATTTGTTTACTTTCAAAAATATCTATGTTAATTTGAACCTTGCCAGTTTTTGTAACCTTTAACTTAGTCACATTCGTGACTGGTCCAATTCATTTTCCTGTGGAGCAAGCAATAGTACCCACTGCTTTTGTGTTTTTATCAATGCTCCTAATACTTGGGTACTGAGTTTTCATTAAAATTTTTTTGGGTCATCATTTGTTTACTTTGCCATTTTATTTCATTGTAACTTTAAAACATTGCCTACTATTGTTTTATTGAGGCTCAAGTGAACATATATCATCTCTTCTGTTAATAGTTTATGATTTTATGGCTTTTAACACTATATTTTTGTAATTTATTCGTGACTTTTCTAATTTTGTCTGTATTTGTTGTTGTTTTTAGTTTTATGACTTAGTCTCACAAATGACAGGTCTCTTCGAATTTATAAGGAGATACATGCGAATGTATCTTGTTCTTAGTTCCGTAGTCTCCCTCTGTACAGTTACCATATGCTTTTCAGTAAAGTAGCGGTTAATTTGTTTACTTCAAGTTTTGTCTGATTCCATCTTGATTTGGTTACTAGCTCTTCAAAGAATATATATTGAGTTTTACCCGTAATGTTTTATTTTAATTTTGCTGTTTGTTTTGTATCGTAGTCGCATTAATATCAGACCGGCATTGTTTAATTATGCCAGTGGTTTGAATTTATAACATTTTCTTAAATCCGATAGATTGTTTTTCTGGACTGATTTTTAAACAATATGAACATATGAACAAATATGTCATGCTGCTGAGTGTATGGGAGCGAACGATACCTAAGTTTTAAATAGACTCTTGATTTTTGGGTTTAACTCGTTCAACTACTTAGAATTAGAGAGATTGCAATTCTAGCCAATAATAAAACTTAGCTGCGAGAATCCAGAATGAGTGATGAATATAATTGTTTATCCGCAGTAAAATGTTTTTGGTCTTGAAACAATTCAGTCGTAACTATTCATCAATTGATGGATGACAAGCCATAGGCATCTCTTTTTTTTGAAAGTAGAGGCGACACTCTGTCTCTTTACTTAATCACTTGATAAAAAGTATTTTTCGTTTCTGAGTCAGCAGCATATTTCTACTCTCAAACTCTCTTAAAGATGTTTTCCATTGTTTTGATTTGAACTGTTCAGTAACTCAAGTTTGATTTAAAAGGATTGCCCAAGTCCAATTTTTGCTAGGTTTAGGATCTCTTCAGCTTTAAAAAATTAGGTGGCCTTTGAAGGAATAAGCACGAAAACCCTAAGTTAGGATTTATAGTTTTTCCCGATGAGGCACTTGTTCATATCTTCTTGAGCAAGGTTTTGTTGTCAACTTGACTTCAAATTGTACCGTATTAAGCAACAGAGAGTTTAAAAATCTAAAAACAGCCAATTGTTTAATTATTGAAATCGTGACATATTCGATTTTATGCCTATCGTGACATTTTACATGTAGTGAAAAACTTTTGTAGTGAATTCTTTCATTTAAATTACTGGTTCTCAATTTTATTATCTGAATTCATTTTAAAACACTCACGTGCACATTTTAAAATGCCGAAAGTTGGCAGTGCCAGAAGTTAAAATGCCAGAAGTAGCTACTTAGCCAGAAGTTGACTTTCGTCATTTTTAAACGTTTCGTGTTTTAAGCATGGTTACGTGACTCTGTAGACGTCACTTCGAAATTTTGACCTAATATCTCGATCCCCTTAGCGGTTCTTGAGAAACGCAAGAAGTTCTCAGTGACTTCAAGCAGAGTCACGTAACCATTACTTAAAACACTCATGTGTACATTTTAAAATGCCGAAAGTCTGCAGTGCCAGAAGTTAAAATGCCAGAAGTTGCCACTTAGTGAGAAGTTTGAGTTTATAGCATGTTCTTAATTCCCGTAGATTGTTTTTGTGAGCTGATTTTTAAACAATATGATCATATGAACTAATGTGTCATGCTGTTGAGTGTATGGGAGCGAACGATACCTAACTTTTATAAAGACTCTTGATTTTTGGGTTGAGTTCGTTCAACTACTTAGAATTCAAGAGATTGCAATGCTAGCCAATAATAAAACAAAGCTGCGGGAATTCAGAACGAGTGATTAATTTCAGTGTTTATCCGCAGTAAAATGTTTTCGGTCTTAAAACAATTCAGTCGTAACTATTCAGCAATTGATGAATGACAAGCCATAGGCATCTCTTTTTTTGAAAGTAGAGGCGACATTCTGTCTCTTTACTTAATCACTTGATAAAAAGTATTTTTCGTTTCTGAGTCAGCAGCATATTTCTACTCTCAAACTCTCTTAAAGATGTTTTCCATTGTTTTGATTTGAACTGTTCAGTAACTCAAGTTTGACCTAAAAGGATTGCCCAAGTCCATTTTTTGCTAGGTTTAGGACCCCTTCAGCTTTAAAAAATCAGGCGGCCTTTGAAGGAATGAGCACGAAAACCCTAAGTTAGGATTTATAATTTTTCCCGATGAGGCACATGTTCATATCAACTTGACTTCAAATTGTACCGTATTAAGAAACAGAGAGTTTAAAAATCTAAAAACAGCCAATTGTTTGTTTATTGAAATCGTGACCTATTCGATTTTATGCGTATCGTGACATTTTACATGTAGTGAAAAACTTTTGTAGTCACTTCGAAATTCGGCCCTAATATCTCGAACCGCTTAGCGGTTCTTTAGAAACGCCAGAGGTTCTCGGTGACTTCAAGCAGAGTCACGTAACCATTACTTAAAACACTCAAGTGTACATTTTAAAATGCCGAAAGTCTGCAGTGCCAGAAGTTGCTACTTAGTGAGAAGTCTGAGTTTATAGCATGTTCTTATTTCCCGTAGATTGTTTTTGTGAGCTGATTTTTAAACAATATGATCATATGAACAAATGTGTCATGCTGTTGAGTGTATGGGAGCGAACGAGACCTAATTTTTATAAAGACTCTTGATTTTTGGGTTGAATTCGTTCAACTACTTAGAATTCAAGAGATGGCTATAATAGCCAATAATAAAACAAAGCTGCCTGTGTTCAGAACGAGTGATGAATTTCTGTTTATCCGCAGTAAAATGTTTTCGGTCTTAACAATTCAGTCGTAACTCTTCATCAATTGATGAATGACAAGCCATAGGCATCTCTTTTTTCAGATACTAGAGGCTTCGCGGTTCTTGAGAAACACCAGAAGTTCTTAGTGACTTCAAGCAGAGTCGCGTAACCATTACTTAAATGTTACCAGTCCCTACCAACCGCGTGGAGATAAAAGCACTGCTTCCTATGGAACTCCGGGTAAGTGTTTTTGTAATGTAGGCATGTATATGTACTTGAGAAAACTAGATTCCCCGACTGTCCTTTATTCTAAAAGTAATTACCACAATTGAAATTAAATTGGATCTTTTTGAATTTCGATTTGTAAAATCTTGTCACGCTAACCATATGTAAGTTCTAATGTACGCTGAACAAGCAGAGTTTCTTGTCAGCTTTGTCAAGTTTATCTTCTTTATTTTGAGCTCTTCGGGGTCGGTTATGAGGCGAAAACTGGATTAGGCAAACTGAATTTTATAGCAATTCGGTGAAAATCATGAGCTAAAGTTTTCTGGAATTTCAGTGATTTACATTTAAAGCACTTAAAAAGTTTTTGGGTGTCTCTAACAGTAGTCTTTGCCAGCAAAGGAGTTGTTAAAAGTTAAAAGTTGTGCAAAGGAGTTGTTAAAACACTTAAAAAGTTTTTGGGTGTCTCTAACAGTCGTCTCTGCAAGCAAACGAGCTGTTAACAGTAAGTGCAAAATTTTTCACATTTCATTATTTTGCATCTCTTTTAATCTACTCAGTGTCTTAATTACCATAATAGTGTACCCAACAGAATAGTGAAGGTTTAATGATTTATTTATATCTTTAATGTAAATAATTTAGAACAAAGAGTTGAATGAACAGAAAAATGGGAAATTTGAGTTATACTACATTGTGAAAAAGCTCAAAATTTGATAAATTTGTCAATTTTGATTGTTTGTTGGAAGCTTTTTTTATATGAAGACAATTATTATAGTCGCTCGCTTGATTACATTATATTGCCAAGCGGATATCACAGTATCTCTTTTAAGTGTTTTATTTCGTTTTGGCCTAAGTAATATATGCAGGAAGATCGGGGGATACTTCGAGATCCTCTTGGCAGAGGGAGATCCCTGTTTCCGTTGAGGAGATTATTTATTTTTAGAAAGTAGAAATTGCACTTCTTGTATTTGTGTGGCAAGCTGTTTGTACACAAATTTCGGGCTATTGGAGAGCTATTCTAGCTGGTGAGAGGGAAGATCCTTCATCTTACAAGAGTGGTATTTTCGCTACATGTATTTGTGTGGCTGGCTGAGTGGTGTCGGAAAACACTTAGGTTGGAAATTCAAATTCAAGTGGGGAGGGAAAGCTATCATTGGAGGTAAGATTTTGATGATTAGGATTCAAAGTACGGTCAAATGTTTTTGCGTTCTCTAGCTGCTTTTCAATACCTTGATCCTGATATCGGTTCGACGAAAACAATGAAGCTCAGACCGTATGGCGGTCTAATTGGAATTGATAATTCGCCCTTTGGACAACTAGTTCAAAGCGTACAGAATTCCTCGACTTCATGCAATACTTCACGACGCACGTGGTTTTATAGCAGTGTACAGTCATAAAGGCCCTAGATCCGCCTACGTGTTACCTTGTCCAATTACGAACGAGTTTTGGGTCATATCAAGGGATTGGTTTTATGTTTATCGTGAAGACGTTCAAAAACGAATTGATCACTTTGTTGGAATGCTGAAACAAGAGATAGAGATTTTAGACTGGAAGGTTTTCGCTGCAAGAAAACTGGTTTTATAAGAAAAGAGTTATCGCTTGTTCAATTAATTATTTGGACACGTTTTTTTTCCTTCCGCCAATTTCCTTCAACTCACTTTCCGCTAGTGAAAGGAAATCTCATAAGTGGGTTACTAAATTTTTACGTGATTTGTCTTGGAACAGCGGCACTTATCCCTACTGTCTTCTATCACGAATTTTTGTCGTCATTAAACTTTGGTTTTCGTCAGGAAAAAGTTTTGCCAAAGGAAAAGAGAAAACAGAATAACTTGAAAGTTTTTTGCAGAATGAAGCAAAAGATTTGGAAACTCTTCTATGTCCAAAAATAGAGGAAGTTAAATCCCCAATTGATACAATTACTTGCGCTCTACTCCTTCTACCTACCAGAAAAGGAAGAGGAAACAATGTGATAAAAGGAATGCATAGTTTTATTTCTATTGGATATCACTGCCATCCAATGAGCCATCGTGTGGAGAAGGCATATCCTTCAGTTCTTCACGTGAATTTATCTCCAAGAGTGACAGTATGCAGTTACATCACGAACGATAATCACTTGGCTTTAACTTCATTAAATGAAGAAAAAATAGGATCATCGGGACAGAATATTCTTTGAAAACAGCAGATCCTCTGCAAGACTAAAGAAATTGATTCTCTTAAGAAATATTTTTCCTTACTTGAATGTTTCTGAGTTTATCATGTTACAACAGAGAAAGAGAAAATTGAAACTAACCATTTCGCTTACGTCCAAGTGGCCAGCACGAGTTCAAGGACCTCTGGACGATGACAATTTCCATGATGAAAACAAAACGTTCGTCAGTGAGGGCAACGTAGAGCCTACTGTCAGCTATGGAAGTGGTTACGGCATGCATGAAAATTATTTATAAAAATTGTACTCACAGGAAGGAAGACAAAGACTGAAGATATACTACTTATGAATTTTTTTGAATTGAAAGAGAGACTAACAAAAAGCAATTTAAATTTAAAAAAACTGAGTGTTATTTCAATTTTGCAAATAACTTTTTTTCGGTTGAGTTTTAAGGAAGACCAGATAGACTCTGCTGATATAGGGGTTTGAATGCTTTAGTTTTTGATTAGAAAAATCAAGAGAGGCGTTCTTGGAAGTTTTTGTGTTTCTCGGCTACCACGTTCCGAAGGAGTTTTTTTGCTCAAAAGATGATAATACTTTTTCTTTTGTAGTCTCTGTAACCAAACTTGTGTTTTGCAAACTAGATATTAAAGAACCAACATTTTGACATTTTTGCTTTTGTGCACAGTTGGTTACGCTCTTCCAAATCCAAAGCTATGAGCAGAATATTATCCACTAGCGATAAGCTTTTCATGGCTGTTTGTGGTCCGTCGTGTATTGGAAAAACAGAACCTATATTTTAACACGAGCAGCCAAAGTTCAGCACATAAGAGCGTAAAGTAAACATTCTCGCCTATGTTTTTTTAAAATTTGGTTTCTTTTCTCATCTGGAAAACTGTCTGCTTTTGCTTGATGATTCTTTTGAAATTTTGAGTGACAGAGAATTTTGAGAACTTGCAACTGCAGGACGCTATAGAAACATCAGTGGAATTTATGTTAAACATTACTTATTTCAAAAGATTAAATGGTTGCGAACAATTGATCTCAACACAACCCATATGATTTTATTCAAACCAACTAGAGGCATACTGCAAATAATCTATTTTGGAAAACAGTTGAAAAGCTCGAATTCTTATTGTTATTGTTCAAACAATGTACAACCAGGTCCAACCATTTTTTATTTACCTTGCTTCAAAGCGGTTGTCACTAATTTGACAGATGGGAGAGAAAAAGTTATGTATGCTCGAGCTGCCCGAGAGTAAATTCAGAAAGTTCCGCACCAAAATTGTTTATAAACTTTCCTTGTGAGTGTTTGCTCAATGTGATCAGTGGTAATATTCCAGTGAACAAGCAGTTACTTAACAATCAAGAGAATTCATTTCAACAATTGTTATCAAGGGAAGCAAAGTTGAAGAAAAATTGAAATCTTTTAGCCAATAACCAGAACTCATTTGAGCGGTGTGATTGTTGAGTTATATTTACTTAAAGGTCGAATGATGCGTGCAGAAGAATTTTTTGCATTGATCCTCAAAAAAATTTTCATTTCGAAAAAACCCAACCAAGGAAAAAATATTTGATAATCCAATGTATCGGCAAAAAGCAACTCAGTTAGCACTCCTACAAAGAATTAATTAAAAAGTCAAAAGAACAAAGAGTAGCAAAGATTTACCAAGTGATCCAGACGTTGTAAAAACCGAATAGTTTTCTAGTGATGACAGTGAAATAGAGCCAATAGTGAAACATGGAAGGATTCTGCATTTGACTCATTACTGTTAGAACCAAAATTAGTGGATGAAAACAAATGAAAAAACAGATGAAAAAAAAAGAGACTAACACTCTCCACGTTGACGATGAGCCTCAAGGAGTAGATGTAACAAGTTTTTTGTACAATTGATAACCTACAGAAAAATTGACATGTCAAAGTATTCCGAAATCGTGAGCGAATTCGATTGATCAGACGACTTGGTTTATAATAACCACGCAAAAAAAGTTCCGGATCAGTTTTACAGTAAAGATGAAAACAAAACCGTATCAAAACAACCGCAGCGAAAATGAAAAAAAAAACACAATAAGAAAAGCAAGAAGGAAGGCGATGTAAACCAAAGGAAAAGAACGCAAAGCCGAGAGTTGACGAAAGTAAAAATAAGAGAGCGCAAGAGACGCGTAGAGAAAACTGGAATTTCTATTGACGTTGTGCGGAAACTTGAGAAGCTCTATTTAAATGGTCCTACGTAATTTTGAAGCGCAAGTTGCAAAATTTGAGCAAACTATCAATAAAGAAAATTAAAATTTATCTGGAAACGAAAACATCTTTCCCCAAATACCGTTCTCGTTGCCTCAGGTTTCCATGGCTCAAAGTTGTTGACGAAAATGAGATCTCGTCCGTAGATCTAGAATATGTTGATAAACCTGCAAAAAACAACCGCTGTCTAAAATATCTGCTTGTGGCTGCCCACTGGTTGTCAAGGTATCTCAGAGCTCAGCCACTGAAAACGAAATATGCCGCAGAGACAGCACAGGCCTCAAAAAGATAATCAAGCATAGAACATCTTAATCTAAAAATAATTGAGTTGATGATGGTACAGAGTTATTAGATGCGTTCAACGCACTATGCACTGAACGAGGAGTTCAATTATACAGTACGTTCAGCGAGAAAAAAGTCAGCTTTTGCGGAAAGAAATATACGCTCTTTGAAAAATAGAATCTACAGATATTTAGAAGAAAAATAGACTATTTCATATCTAGACAATTTGGATGAGTTAGTTAAAACAATCAACTCTACAGTTAATCGAACAATAGAATTTGCTCCGGATGAAGTCAACAAGAAAGAACTATGAAGGGTAAACTCTATCAAGCCCAACTTCAGCTATTACGAGAATGTATCGTCCTGAGGTTTAAGGATGAGTTTGCTAGCGTGCATATTCAAGAACTTTGTGCTCTCAAGCCGAAGCTCTAGTCAGTAATTGCAATTGTTAAATTATTTTTCGTCACACGTATCAATATACAGTTTTTTAGTTGGGACTGTTCCTAATGTTCAATACTTTAATTTAGATGGTGGGGATATAAGCGCCACAAAATAGAACAATTTCTAGCAGCCACCAACTCCATACAGAAACCATTAAAAAACTGTCTCTCAATGCTTTCTACGATAAACGATATATTCTTGACGATGAGATCGATAGGCTGCCATTTGGTCACATAAACGTTGTTCAGGATCGTTTCCTCGACGAATGAATTTCGATAATGAACCGTTGAGTTCCCGGTTGTCGGGAGAGTTGTACAAAATTGAAAACCAGAGGGAAATTGAAACCACAGTCGAAACGATTAATAACAAAGCTGACGGTCAGTAATTCTGGCCCCGCCCCCGCTTCCTAAGAACCGCCGCAATTAGAGAATTCGATGTTCATTTTGATAAAATTGCCGACGGAAATGACATAGAAGAAGAGCGCCCAGAGTATAACTCATTATTGATTATGAAGCTATAGAATCAGACTTATTAGCGAAACAAAGCGCTATTTTCTTTTCAATTTGACGCTTTTGTACGTGCTTGATTCTCTTATATATAACACTGGTATTCTATGTATTGTATCGTATAATTTCCGCCCTAATTCAACTCTTTTTTGCTAGGTTTTGCTACAAGTAAGCAAGTCAAGTTGAAACTAGAATGGCTTTCTAATAGCTCCAAATATATATGCACGAACAATAAACCTGCCATACAAATACATGTAGCGCAATTACCACTTTCTTAACATAAAAGATCTCCCCTACGGGATCAGGGATCTCCTTCTGCCAAAAAGATTTCGAATGATCTCCTCCGCCATCTTCCCGCATATATATCATACTACTCGCTCAATATCCAGAATACTTTAGTCCACATATTTGCCTAATGGCTACAAAAATTCCCTTCTCCTAATCGGGTTTTTGCTTAATATAATAGGCTGCCTTTAGACATTAAAGCATAGTTGAGAAGGCAAAAAGAATAGGCCATTTTCTGCGCAAAAACATGCTTGCCCGGGTCGTGAAACTTCAGCAAGCAATCAAATTTATGGAGATTTTCTTAGGCTTAGACTACATTTTGCCAATATATGGGGTATAGTTGAAGAAACTTGCAACAACAATAGCCAGCAAATTTTTAAACGATAACAAATTTCAAGCGATTTAAGAGTTGTCTTATTTTCTCGCGACCAATTTTTAGCCAATCGAAATTGAGCAAAAATAGCTGTGGGAAAACACAACTGCTGAAACACATTACAACCGCTCAAGATTTCGTCCTTTACGGAGGTTTGTAATTTCAATTCAACAAATTTTGCTTTACATTTTTTGGCTTCACAATGTTTTTTTTTCAGATTCAAATTGAGATTTGTTTCAGAGTGTCCAGATTCCTTTCCTTCACAACAAATCACAGCCCAAATCAACACCAAAAGCCCAAAAATCGATTAACTCAATTTGGAGTTTTTGGGTTTCCATTCAACTAATTCAGTTTTACTTGATTTCAGGCAACCGATCTGCAAAACAACGTGGACAACAGTAAGTCAACACCTTCAAAAATATAAATTTTTTAGATAATATTTTATTCCATTTGTGGTTTATTGCTAATTTTATACTATTTGAAATTTTTGTACAGGTTTTGAAGCATTTTGTTATCTATTTTAGGTTCAGATCTTCGTTTTCTTCATATGAGCACCTGTTGAGCCGATAGGCTTGCTGTTGCGAATGTACTGCATGGACTGAAACTGATGGAAAACTGATTTACTTGAAATGTTAAATTAAGACTTTCAAAATACATGAATTGTAAATTTAAACTTAAAACTCCAAGAGAGAAACTATAGTAAAAATAGATTTAATGGAGTTTTCGTAGCTCAATTTTGAATCCATTTCAAAGGTTTTCAAACAGTTATAATCCATTTTTCAACGGAATTAAATAGATTTAAGAGGATTTAAATCGTTAAAATGGTCCCAGATTGATGCCGTAGAACGGATTTTGTTGATAACATTTTTAAAATGAAAACCTCTATAAAATCGATTTTTAGTTCAATTATTCCAATGCTGGTGTTTTATTACCGGTAGACAATTGCAATGATAATCACCATTAATTTGATGAAATAGGCAAGAGCTTAGGAAATTTTTAATTTGCTATGAAAGATCTTATGACAAGCGTTTTGAACGCAAATTTTGTCTGCTTATTTTTTATCACTGTATTTGCTCTCCTTCGAAATAATCTTTGTTTTAACATCTCAAGAAAATTCCATCTAAATTGGTGAAATGGAGTTCTAGTTGGCTCTGATCAAAACAATTTACCGTCTGAACCCCTCTGATCAAGAATTGTTGAAATGAGAAGTAGAACAGGTATTGTTCGTTTAATAGTTTGTTAGGCCAGTAAACAATAGTTATTTTGCTGTTTCAACATTGTCTCATATGTTGTCATTTGCCTAATTTAGTAGTCTTGATTGCCATTCTATTGCTACAATACCCTTCTGTTTATGTTTTCACTAACAATACCATTATGATGACATACAATAACCATTACAGAGATGACGGTTCTCTATTGCATACACCATTGAAACTTCTATTCCTTTTATATTCAGTATTATCATTTCAAGTAAACTTTTTATAAGAGATATTTGTTTTTGAAATAATTATATTTATTTATTGATAGCTCATATTTATTAGTTGCAACTGATTCCTTGCTGTCCAGTCTGGTTAAAATCATTGGAAATTTTTTCATTTGATATTTTGCGCAAATGAAAACTTTTCGAACAAAAGAGTGAAAAAAATATCAGAAATTTTTTCACTTTGTTGCAACCAATTGTCCGTCTTTGCAACTTTTTGAGCATGAATTAGTCTTTTTTTTGTGTTTTGCATAGTTTTTGACTTTTTTCTCTGTAATTATTGAGCAGATACTAAAACATAATGTTTCAGAATAAAATAAAATCTGTTAACATTACCTGGCAAAAAATTCCATTTTCTCGAGTATATTTAATCGATTTTGTCACTATTTTCTACGACCAGACTTCAAGATTATCACACGTCGCCACTCGTCTCCAAACCGTCGCTGTTGCCCGTGGCTACTAAACTAGACCGAAATCTCTGTCAATTATAATTCTGTCAATTAGACCGAAATCGAAGAAAGTCCATTAAATAATTAATTTCAAAGAAGTTCCTAGCAATCATTGTGGATTAAAATGACAGTTAGAAATATTGCGACTAGCCAAATCACGGTTCAAAAGAACAAGCAAATCAGTGCAAAGTTATGACTGCAGCTTGAATGCGATGTAACGGATAAATTGACGAGGGTTTTCTACAGTTTTTAATAAAAGTTTCTAACAAACATTTGGAGACATTTGCATTTAAGCAAGAAATTATCAGCCATCTGTCTGATAACTACCATGACTGAGTTGCTCAAGGAAATGGGTTGCACAATGGTATAACAGATTCACTTCAATGGGTTCAGATACCAGCAGTTTCAAACATTGAAGAAGCGGTTACAATTCGCAAAATTTTTTTTATTCCGAAAAAAAAAGATGTTAATTTGTTTTGCGTCATCAGAATAAAATCAACAGAACAAAACAATTTCTAGTCTTTAACGTCATCTTCTCTACTTGATTACTGAGTTGTGCTGTGTTTTTTTAACAATGAATGAGATGCTTACTTTTTTTTACTTCAAACCTGAATTTTTTTTTCAACTTCGTTATGTAAATAGAAAAAAAATCCTGGTTCAAAACTAATCATTCATTCAATCACATAAGTTGGAATCGGTTGGAATTATGCTTCCTAGGTACCTCCTTTCGAGTTAAAATTTTTTACAATTATTTCTGTTCTCTCGCCCAAAATCATCGCGACTCCATTTTACGACACAAATGACCACACAAAAAATTACGAACTCACCACTCGTTGTGCAAAAAATCAAAAACACTGTCCCAGCTAATTGGGTGAAAAATTTGCAAAGAACTTTCCAATCTTGACGGGCGAGATACGGATTCAAAGGCTTGCTTTTGTTCCATATATGCCTATAATCTAGCAATCTTCACGAGTGCTGGCAAACAAATTGATGCAGTGGTGACTGATTGAGCTACTGAAAACTGGAGATAACCCAGCAGACGGCAAATTTCTGTTATCTGCCAGAACGGTGATTCGTTTGAGGGTCTTGCAAACTGTCTCTGAAAACTTCTCAAACGGCACAGAGGCTACAGTATTGAATATAGTTCCAAAGTTGCTACTTTTTTGGGCATATTGTTTTGTACAATCTGTCCTCAGCAGTTTTCAGGGCCAAACCAGACGCCTTCGCCGCACTCGCGAAGAAGCTTCGCTGCTAAAGCGATGTGACGGTTACATCCAATGCTGCTGAATGACCAGCATTTCAAAGGGGTAAGAATGGGGGCCCGGCCATGCAGGAAACTCACCCCGGTTGGTGTTGTTGTTGGTTAGTAAACTCTCCTGCCAACAGATGAGAAAAATATGCGCTCGAGCACGCTGACATAATTTTGTTTTATTTACAACCATGACGTGCTATCATATCATCCTCACCATGGCATGGCAAGGCATGATTGGCTATTACATCCAAACTGGCCGATTCACAATAAAGATATTTTATACTGTTTTTGTACACTTTGTCACGCAGTCGGTTTCTAAGAGTAACACGGATTTCATTCCGCTATAAGTTAATCCCCTAGCCGGAATGTTTTCCCAACAAGTATGCTTGTTAGTAAAAATTACTTGTTAACAAGTTTTCATAAGCTGAATTATCAAGTTTTTCTTATAGTTTTGTTGAGGGATATGTGGTCGCAATTTCAACTTATTCCTCATTTTTTAGAAATAAGATGTCTTCAATTGAATGATAGCCGGTTTGATTTTCTTCAAGGTTGGAAGATTCGGAAACGGAATCAGCATATGCAGCTTGAATTTTATCCAGCAATATTTGTATTTTGATATCAGTTTTGGTAATTGGAAGTCATGCGTGGTCCCTTGAAGTATCTGACACGACAGATCCTCAAATTTTTCAAATAATGCGCTCTGAAGCAAGTCAAATTTCCGCTGGACTGTTTCCGGTTTGTATTGGGAGTTGCATTGTAAGTACACTAATTTGGGTGTACCCAGGCAATAACGCTGGATACCTGGAGCAAATTGTGGATGGTCTACATATGCTAGATTGCCAAGAATTTCCTCCTCCTCTCTTCTTCTATTTTTTCAACTAGTTTCAGTAAACAAGAGGAAATGAAAACATCAAATCCCAGAGTTGCTTCTTTGTTCCTATTGATCAAACTATCAAACTTGGTCATGCGTTGATCATTACTTCTCCTTCCTGAGTTCCAAACGACAGTTTTCTCCGAGTTTTGTTAGAATTTCCAATGGTCTACATAGTTGGGTTTCGGAACCTGCAGTAATGCCGTCATCAAGATACTAGCAGTATTGAGTGAGTGAGGTTTGGTATTTTTCCTCTGAGTTCAGTAATAAGAGGCTAGATGGCCAGGGAAAACAAAAGTGAACCCAATTGATCTCCTTGACTTACTCCCAACTGCCTGCCAACCGCTGAGCTACGGAAAAACAAACTGTTATGCTGAGATTATCAAGAAGGCGGCAGCGGCAATCAGTCAGTTTTTTTAAAGCTTCCTTTTTGAGGGACTGAATGCTTTTTGCTGCTGCAGTTCTTGATTCTGATCGGACTGTACAGGCCGTGGGAAGAGCTCTCTTCAGATTATTCAGATCGTACTGCTTGACTTTTTACACTCTAAGCTGTGCTCTAATCAGATGATCTACTCCTTGAATGGGGTTTTCATAATACTGCTGAGACCGTAGGTAAGGCTCTGATCAGACCTTAAAAACCCTGGGCGGGGCCTCGATAAACTTTATTCTGACCATTGAAGTAGACTTCACACCCTTGTAGGTAAAAAATTTTGGAGACAGTTTATTAGGTTATGTTAATCATGTTCTTTCATTAATTAATGCGCTGCACGCTCTTCTAAGATCTTGAAGGAAGGATGTTTATCTTGCGTGATCTTGCAAGAAATTTTGCAAGATTCTGCGTTATTTCAAGAGATTATTGCGGATTATTAACAGATTATTAACAGATTATTATAACAGTTGCTAGGGGAATAGAATTCGCACGTACAGTTTTTCAATTAATGGTCTTTTTATAGGTCGAGGACTAGACTAGGGTTTCTTACGAGTCTCTCTGCATACGTTTGGACGAGTTATAGGTGCAAAAATGGTATTTTGATCACGAGTTGTGTGAGTGATAATCCATTAAATTTTGACAGTTTTCTGCTTTCTGTTCTAACACAACACAGATAGTAAACACTTTTTAAAAAGGAAAGTTTTTGAAGACCTTGTAGTCATAACTGTCATCTCTTTGATTGCTTACCTCTTATATGGAAGAGCCTTCCCCCTTCACATACAGAGATGTGAGGAGTGAACAGCAGAGAATCATAGACAGACAGGACGAGGGACTGGAACAGATATACGAAGCCCTCAAGAGAACCAAAAAGGTGCATGTTTTAAAATTTTGGGATATTTTCATAATAATTCCATATTCAAGGTATGTATGAGTAAAAATGTTAATTTTTGCACATCATTTTGTTCTGTTTTATTGGAAAGTACTATTAGCATAGCAGGTGTCGCATTTTAGCGAAATTTCAAAACAGCCATTTAGCTCTTAAAATGTTTCTTTAAAAAGCCCATGAAGATCCAAAAATCGTCAATTATTTCCTCTCCTAGAGCTGCGAAGTCCAAATGATATAATTATAAAACCCCAGAAAGAAAAGACTATGCAGTTTATCGAAATTGAGAAAAAATTGCACCATTTTTTTCCAAATAATGTTTTATCAACATTACTTATTAAACAGCTTTTTTAAGGCGAGTGCATATACTCGCGATATCCGGACAAAATACCCAAAGCTAAAAGACCCAATGCAAAGATATCCAATGTGCTAATGTGTCAAACTCCCATGGTTAAATTTATCAGAAAAGTACATTTATCAGCATATCTTCAGGCCTATTTGAGGAATTTTTATTCTAATTAGTTTAGAACCACAAAACGGCAATCGTGGTGCGAAACAATAAAGCGAAAACGTTTACCAATAAATACTGCTAGAAGATTACTGAAATTAGACTAATTACTTTTATGTTGTTGAAGCAAGTATTGAGACACAATTTTAAATAAAAAATTCTTGTTCTTTTTTGCTTTCTTTTTCGAGTTTTCCGCTTCGATGTATTTTCTATCTAACCATGCTAATAGCCTGGGCCGAGGATTTTCCCCAAAAAAACGGGGAAAAAACGTAAAAATTAAAAAATTACACCCCTATTTCTCCGTATAATTAACGGTGGGAGAGTGTAATAACAAGAGTGTAATTTTAAAAAATAGAAGTGGAAGGTGGTAGTGAGGATCGCTCCCCCAACCTTCCCTATGTCCAACATGTTACTTCCCCTTTTTGCATTAACCAACTGCTACAACAATTTAACGTTTCATTTTAGTTATAATGGTAATTCTATAAGAGTGTAATTTTTTATCAGTCCAGTCTTAATTACATATTTTGCAAAGAGTGTAAAAATAGCGGAGAAAGGGTGTAAATACATTTTATTTTTTTAAATTACACTCTTGCACTCTTTTCCCCCATAAATAGGAGTTGAATTTGCATTGCATTCTAATCCCAGCTAATTAGGGGTGGATTAAGGGTGAAACCTCGGCCCGGGTGTCGAAAATTTCAATATTTTGACGACTTCTTTCTTGATGTCATGCGGGGGTTTAAAGATGCGGTATAAAGATAGTGGTTGCCTGAAGTACATTCTGTTGTGCATATCAACTAAAGCAAAACCAAGTCGACCTCTTTTGGTCTTTGATGTTCGTTTTATTTGTCTTATTTCATTTTATGTTCATTTTATTTGTCTGGTTTTTTGTACTGTAAATGTTTTTTTTCTTCAAAAATTGTTTTTCCCCCCCACAAAAATGGCAATGAAATATTCAGAATTTTTAAAATTATGTTTTTCGCACTTTCAAGCACAGATGTCTGGATGTTAGAAACAGGACATTGTAATCATCGCTAGTTAAGCAAATAAAAAATCCAACAAAAATATTTATATACGTTAACAAAGAGGCTCGGTAATATGATTTCGCACATAACTTGCCGGCCCCGTTTAACCAGTTTTTCACTTAATTGGCCAGCAAATGAGCAAGAGGTAGAAAACGTTCAAAATTTTGCATATTGCTGGAAAAAATTGTTCTATCCGTTCAAAAGTTTGCTTTGTGCTCAAGCCACTATGCAAGTATAAAAAAACCTCATCAGAAGTTTGATGATACATGACACTAAGGAGACTAAGAGACAAGACAAACAACAAAATAAAACAAACAAGCAATGATTGCGAAAAAATTCAATGGTTACCTTCATAAAAAATCACTTAAAGATTAAACCTTTAGATATAAACCGAAATAATTAAATCGCAGGATTTATACCTCCACAGAGCCGGTGGAATTTATCATTACCCAAAATGTTACACAATTACTGGAAAAATCGAACAGTCAATTAAACAGTGTCGAAGCCTATGAATTCAAAATTTTTTCGATTAGAAAATTAAATTTGATCAACTGCATCTTCTTTCAACGCCGTTAATGTAATATTTGACTTGTAATTAAAATGTCATTAATTTGAGAAGGGGAAAACATAACAAAAAAGAACCCCAATATGTAAAATTGTCCGAAAATAAAAAAAAGTTATGAAAACTCGCAGGGTGAACGCCAAAAAGAATTTTTTTACTGATAAAACAGACACGAAGACTATATTTGAATTTACCTGAAAGAGAATTCGACCTCACTTTCTACTGAGACTATGCTAAGATGTGAGTTTAAGTGATAAGTGAGTTTAACTTTTAGTTTTTTTGAAAAGCTATCAAAAAATTAGTACAAACAGTCAGAAGCGTTCATCTAAAGTTATTAAATTGATTGACTTTCAACTGCTCAGAAAGTCCATTGGTCTTAACAACAAAAACAGGCAGAATTCAAATTTTCAATTACAGATTTAGGCAAACCGTGCATAAGCAAGAAACCATAAGGGTTTTGCTGAAATTATCATGTATTTTTTATTGGTAGTTGTCTGATCTATCAATAAATGAGATTCGATTCGATATCATTGCGACTTGTAATTAAAAATTTAAAAAAACAAGGGTGTTTTTTCTTAAAAAATGATTTACCATCCAATTTTTTTTCTAAGTCTCAACATCCCAAAATCCTCAATGACGCCAAGACCAATACTGCTATTGCTGTTTGTCCATTAAAACAAAAAATTGTTCCAAATGTTACCGAAATAGCTAATTTAACAAAAAAAGGTCAATATATCAAAAAAAGTTGAATCTTGGGTACCTATTGGTTTTTATTAGCAAAAATCAGTAGTTATCAAATTGGCAGGTGTTAGGAGCTCCTTAGCTAAACGAATTAGAGCTTCTTTTAAATATTTTCTGTCATAAAACCACAAAAAGGACATCAAACGCTGTTAAATCTCGTCAAATTCATTAAATTTTCACAAAAACCATTCGTTGGATCAACCAAAGTCATGGGTTTTACTCAAAAAAACTATACATTTATATACTGGCCCCCATTTGAATGCTACAATTTATTATTGAGTCGCTAAACTAAATCACCATTGTGGTCGGATGGAAAAATGCCAAAACGAATTACAAGGGACAGACTCAAAAAAACGATCCGAAGCCTTTTTCAACGATGAGACCAAAACTGCCCTTGATATCGCTGCTCGGCTGCTTAAGAATTAGAATTCATTTTTCCCGATGATTGTGTAACAGATTTTTTGGCAAACGAAAATCTTAATATACCGAAAGGATGCAAAAGGCCGCTAAAATGCCAGTTGCAGAAAACTTTCAAGGAAAGCGGAGGTAAAGAAGCAGTCATCTGAGTAAGAAAAAGTTGTACCAGCAGTTCTATGTCTAAAGTAACTGTGAATTGTAACTGGGCTAAAAAATCTTTTATGGTACCTTTTTGGATGATAAAATGCTGAAATTTGAAAATTTTTAGCCAAAACTGATGTTTCAAACAATTCAGCCACTCTTTTTTATCTGCAAAGGTTGAACCAGTTAGGTTGTCTTAAATATTTTTATCCGTTTTTAAGCAAAACTCATAAAAAAGTCAGCAAAAATTACTAAAAATGTGAACAAAAGAACAGATGTGAGGCTAAAGTTCACAAAATTTTAAACCTCCGAAACTGATCAAAAAAGAGAATTTCACAAAAATAGTTTTAATTTGAAATTCTATACTTGACACATTTTCTAATGATACTACTCACAACCCTGTATGATGAATATAACGATTGGCGAAAATTGACTGAACAAAAAACCTATGTGAGCATATAGCTCCCGGTCGGAACAATACGAAGAGGTTAGTTTGATTCGAACTTGACAGAAAGAAAATGTGCGAGATTTTCTGCGTCAACAAAGGTGCAAACGCACAATACGTACAAAAAAATCAATCAATATTAAATAGAATGAAAATTCTTACATTTTTATATAACTACTGTATTTCAAATAGGCATGGAAAAAGGTAGAGGTCAATTTATGACAAAAAAGCGTTAAAATGTTTTTTGATAAAGCAGAGGAAGAAACTAAAAGCAATTGCTGGTGTTATGTAACAGTAGTTTATGCAACAGAGTGTTCAAGATAAATTTTGCGTCTCATTTATGAGCAGGTTATCTGCATCTCAGATAACGTTCACCTTCTTTTCTGTTCCCTTTTTCTTGTTTTCTATGATTCGCTCTGTTTGTTCGTAAAAACAATTTCAAAAAATGAGAAAACCACGTTGGCACCACTCTTATTAGTTGTTCTTCAATGCTCACGTAAACCAATTTGCTCCTTCGAAGCACATAGAGTTCTGAAACAAACAATTTGTTCGTTTGCTAAGTTATTCTGCTGTTCATTCGCAGATATTTTGTCGCTAATAGGACAATAAGTATTTGCAAATTTTTAGGTGAGACCTGAAATTCATCTGAGTATTCTTTCATTGTCTCAGAATTTCTGATTATAAAGATAACTAACTAATCCGTTTTAGGTCTTGTTTACATAAACACTAACAAATCTGCAGCTGGTTTTGGCATATTTTTTCTTAATTCGTAATTTATTGTTCTCTCGGACATAAATGCCGGCATCTCTTGCTCACTTTTTCTGTGATCTGATTATTGGTGAGTATTCAACAGAATATTTTCTCATAATCCAAGATTATTATTAAAAGGTGTATTCTGGAGTAATTTTCATTGTACTAATTCTCAGGTCGTTGAAGTTGCGTCACAAAATGATTTTTTAAACAATAAAAATATTTAATATAACGAATAAAAATGAACTAATAAATTACATAAAGGATCAGTCAACTGTTAGCAAAAGCATGACCTCTTGGGGAGATTTGTATTAAAAAATCTGAAATAGAAAAAGAAATTTATGGTGCTTCAAGTTATTGGCAAGATGTTTTAAGTTTTGATGAAGATTTCAAGACCATACGTCTTATCAAGAAGATCTATCAAGTTTCATTTCACTGTGCGGCTTCTTGAGAGCTCTATTTTCAGAAAACATTTTCCTGAAACAGCGCTCTCAAGACTTCAAATCGGCACACCAGAAAATATATTTGACCACTTATTGCAATCCTTTCAGGTCGGAATTGCCATTGGAAACGAGATAGATGAGCAGGATGAGTTAATTGAGGACATTAAGTCTAAAACTGGGAAAGTGAATGACAAACTGCACACTGAGACGAAACACACGGAAAGCGTGCTCAAAAAATCTTCCACCTGTTTTCTCTGGACTATTATTGTCATGCTGGCTATCGTCATTGTTGTGGTAGCAGTTCTAGGATGAAAAATAATCGTTAATGCACATATAATTTAGTAATTTACAATTTTATCGTCAAATGTATAAGAAGAAAAATGAAACCAAATACAGTCTATTTCTATAATCTTGTTTTAGTTCTTCTCCCTTGTTTTTTGTTGTTTTAGTTCATCGAGGAAACAAAAGTTGTTTGATAAATATTTTTTGTTCAATATATTAATACAAAACGCTTTGAATTTAAACAACTCAGCTAGATTACTATAATAGATGATGCACATATAAATTAATGCACATATAATTTAGTAATTTACAATTTTATCGTCAAATGTATAAGAAGAAAAATGAAACCAAATACAGTCTATTTCTATAATCTTGTTTTAGTTCTTCTCCCTTGTTTTTTGTTGTTTTAGTTCATCGAGGAAACAAAAGTTGTTTGATAAATATTTTTTGTTCAATATATTAATACAAAACGCTTTGAATTTAAACAACTCAGCTAGATTACTATAATAGATGATGACTACAAAATGATTTTGTATTCATTACTAATTTAATTACTAGAGTATGAATTGGAATAAAGAATTGATTTTGTTTTTTTTTTCGAGCATTAAAATCAACCGGAAAGATCGCTTAAATGCGTTGAGTTTGCATAAGATTTTTCAATAAAAAAATTCTCGATTCACAATAGAATTTAGATGTAGAAAGTGATCCCAATCTTTCTAAAAATAAAGCATTATTTTAGTTTCTACATGCCGCCCCAATTGTAAATAAATAAGCTGCCAGAAACTGAATGACGTCGTTACGTAAATCTATCCAGCAAGAAAGTGTTACCCCGGGCCGAGGCCGAATGGTTAACTTGTAAGAACTTGCAAGTTTTTTGCAAGTTCTTACAAAGCGATGCATCGCCTTGCAAGTTTTTCTTCCAAACAATTGCAAGTTCTTACAAGCTAACCATTCGCCTTACAAGTTCTTACAAGTTAACCATTCGACTTACAAGGCTTTTACAAGTTAACCACTCGACTTACAAGTTACTTACAAGTTAACCATTCGCACACACACACACACACACACACACACACACACACACACACACACACACACACACACACACACACACACACACACACACCACCACCACCACCACCACACACACACATACACGCACACACACACACACACACACACACACACACACGCACGCACGCGCACACACACACACGCAAGCACTAAACCGTAAAAAAAAACGTTGCAAGACATGAATGTAAACGGATGTTTGGAAAATATAGAATCTGGAAAAGTGTGAATTGAAATTTTAAAAAAGGATATAAACATGAAGGGTCAATAATTTATTTTGAGAAAAAGCTGACATTTGATTTTGAAAACTCAATCAAAGGCAATATTTTGGGTACATTGTTAAAAAAAGCAATCGCAAAGAAGCCAATTGAGATTTACTGTTATTTAATGGAATTGCAAAAGGATCTCTCTTGAATTGATAAAATTTGAAAAGTAACCATTTTATCTACTTAGGTCGAATTGTATTATGTTATCCAAACAGAGCAAGTAACTCCCACGCTCTTTCTTCGGTGAATGACTGAATGTTAAATTGAATTAACCAAGAAGAGTTGTGCTCAACCGGAACGAACTTGCAAGAAATTTACAAGTTAGTCATTCGTCTCGCAAGTTCTTACAAGTTTACAGTTCGACTTACAAGTTATACAAGTTCACTATTCGATTTGCAAGTTCTTACAAGTTCACCATCTTTTGCAAGAAACTTGCAAGATCTTACAATTTAGCCATTCGGTCCTGACATGGGACGTCATTTCTTAAGCATACGAGATTTAAAATGCACATTAAACTTGTTCTCTTATACGTTGAAAGCTCAGAAAAATTGCAAATAACATAACTAATGTTGAGCTAAATAAAACAATAAACCCATTGCGTACTCTTTAGGCTTAATATTTTTAATTTTGAAAAAAGCATCGTGACCAATCCTAGACAAGGACTTGTCTATGACTTAAGCTAGAATGGCCTTTTTTATATTCGTTTGCTTTTGCTTTAACTATGTGAAAAAAAGGTTGCCTTATCGGTGTTTTTGCCCTGACGTGTTACGTGGAGCAGTTGACCGAGAGAGGTAGTATACTATTCGAAAGATTGAGTTTGTTACCCTTAATTCTCGTGCTGCTGCTTACAGTGCCACCTTCAGTTTAAACATTGCGATAATAATAATAAACGGATATTAACATTGCAGTAGTTTTATGCGATATTGAGCGTTAACGCCCCAAACAGGGTGATGCAGAATACTTTACAATTGGCACCTCTTTACAAGTATGTTCAGCTGGACACAACGAACACTTCACCGCCATCCTAGTCAGTGACGATTTAGAAGTCTCAACAGGCACATGGTATGTTGTCGAATGTGATAAAAAGGGGCGAGGGAAGCACAAATGCCACTACAAAAGCAGTTCTTACCTCACAATCAATGATTTCAAAAATGAGTCCTACTCCTTTGTGAGGCTGGAACACTTAAAAAAAGGCATATGTCATCTCGGCGAGATCCAACATATTTATGTGGGAGAAGTGCCTCACGTGGGGGACATTTAAGGAAACTCTTTTGATCATTTTAATTTATAGATTTTTGATTAATTTGATAGTTAAAAAATATATCATTATATATACATACATATATATATATATAT
>NW_027452705.1:0-18000 GCF_964194025.1 Convolutriloba macropyga | reverse complement strand
CATGAACAAAATTCTAACATTTTTTTACTAAATATAGTCTCTACAATTCAACACAGTGGTCTTAGGACTCGAGCTGGCATGTCTATGGTTTGCAATAGTGAGGCGAAAGTGTGAAGAATTACAATCTTACTGTTTTGAGGAACCAGCATATCACAAGTATTGCTAATTTTGATCTAGAGTTTGAAAACTACACAGAATGACATGTGAATAGGAAAACTAATACCGTGAATTTCATGCAACGTTCAAACCCTGTCAAAATTCATGTGACGCCATAAGTTCCCGAATCTGATAAATTTGGAAGAACATAAGGGCTAAAAATGCAGAAATTATGTTACGCAGGTTGAGTTACAATCTAGCTCTCAACAGATTTATTTGGGTTGCGCATAGGTTGACAAAATTCGACGCAGACAAAAATCTACAGTCTGATATTTCTGAACAGGACCGGGTTAATAGAGCATACGGTCTCTTCATGGAACCCTACCTATGGTCTAGAAAGTCTTACCAGGGTTCGATCTAGAATGGCTCGTTTCGGCCAGAGAAAGCCACGGACTGAAGTTATATCTGAGTAATCTGAACAGAGTCTATTTCATAGCTTCTACAGTCCAATGGAACACTCTAAATAAAGTTCAGGTAAACTTCATGTAAAATCTCATCTCAGCTCAAGATTGGGAACATTTTATATTAAACTTAACCGTAACTTTGCCAAACCTGAAAAACAACTGGACATCGCCTAATAAATGTGTTGATGTTTCTCTTAGAATCCCAGCAGGCCGCAGATAAAATCCAGTCCTCCAAAAAAGAGTAAGTTTTTATTGACCCCTGAGGGTACGGTTTTTTTTAAAAAAAAAACGTGTCAACTTTTAGATGGTGTTATAATAATGATTACCTGTAAGACCAAAAACGGTTTTGTACTGTTGACGTGAGCATCTTTCATTGTTGGGAAATAATATTATTCAACGATGAGCTCAAAATTCATATAAAGAGAGTAATTTCAATTTTCCCTAAGAATACAGTTTATACCAATTTCACTGCTTCAATGATTATTTTTTAATAGCCCCATAACCCAACTCAATAGCTCCGACAACGCGCTGCACTGCCCAATTAGGTCAGACCAACGACTAATCCCCCAGTAAATCTTGACAATTCTGCTTAATCTACGAAATGAATTTGAGCCATATCTTATTTAAAGTTTTTTGTTATTTATAGAACTTGGTACCCGGGGGTTGGTTGCAGAGCAAATCAGCGCTGAATCAGTCTAAAGACATTCTGTTTTTTTAGCATGGCCAATACTCTGATCATGACACTATTTACACTGGCCAGTCTGATTTTTGAGTAAAATTTACTTCATGAAAAACAATATGTTCAGCTTAACTCCCGCCAAAAGGTTTGTATTACATTCGATTCGAACTTCCGCGTGGGTACTTGAATTATTTAATTTGCGTATCAAGTCGTAACCACTGATCTAAATGGGCTTGGTTGTAATTGCCTTCAAGCCAGCTTAAATATAAATAGTGTGTATTCTATTATAGTAATTACTAGTTATAAGCTACAAAAGTATGACATTACTCTGCTCAGAATTAATTTTGGTGTATGAGTAATTTTCAGAATATGCAGGATAAGTTTAGCCTGGGCGAACTCTATGACTTCAATTTATTCATAATGAAGAAATACTGCACATAAAGAAGCCTAAAATATTCTGGAGATACAATGTGTCAGAACTGAATTAAGTTTTTACTCTTGAAATGTGCTGGTTCAGCGCCGAAAAGCTCTGCGACTCAATTCCGGGTATGTCTTCTCATGCCATATTGTTTAACGTATTGCCAAAGCCTTGTTTCCTCATACCCATGCAACTATCTTGCAAGTTTGTACAAAAAATTCTCAGGTTTTTTATTATATGAATAAACTTAACAGAACGATTTTTTTACTGTGCTTGGTCAACAAAGAACTGCATTTTGGACTAATCGGAGTTTTTTAAGAGAGCCTTTTACTAAGTAAAATAGTAAAAACGGCTTGATTGTTTGGAATTTGGATTTTGGTTCAGTTTTTGTCACCAGATTACACAAAATGACCATTTTGGCCGTTTTGTCGAATCTCTTGAAACAACTGGTCCCTCAGATTCCGGGACTACGATATTTTATTTTGCGGTTTGTAACTTCCACGAGCTACTTCCCACAGAAACCAAAAATAAGCAAGTAATTAATGTTCACTAAAGTAGCTTGTAAACTGACTTCAAAGAGGCTTAGAAGCTTTGCAAACATAAAAATCAGCGAACGGTGCCGAAATATTCAAACTACACAATGCATTGGCCTTTAATTTCAAAGTATGAAGCCAAATGCTCAGGGCGATCTTAGCTAAAATTTTTCCAGCATAATTCATTTATTGCCGAACAATTCCTCAAAAAACTACTCAGTTACAGATGTTTCATACATATCATACATAAACATCAATTACCGCCTAGGGTAGAATTGCTTTTAATTTATTATGTCTTCTCTTTATTAATATTTTGACCAAATTCCAGCAATTAAGTAAAATTAAAAAAATATGTAAATAGCTAAAATAAATCAAGTATTTCCTTATCCCAATCTCACTTATTGGACCTGGGTGTCAATTAAAGCTATCTCTGAAAATGGATTTATGCCTGTTTATCAAAATCCGCGCCAAATATATATATATATATATATATATATATATATATATATATATATATATATTTAATTTACCGAAAACATGCTCAAATACTTAATTGTGGATTATGGTGACAAATTTTTGCTACCATTTTCAACATTCTTCAACTCCTGTTTTGCACAAAACACCAAATGTGGATTATTGTGACAAAGTTGTTCACCATATTTCACTAAATGTGGCATTCTGTGGAATTTCAGATAATATATTATTTCAAAATCCATTGTGGGGCGTTAATTTGTAATGTCTGAACGGTGTATAAATTGGCATATAATAGGAAAAACAAAAACTGAGAAATACTAGGATTAAGTGCCATGGTTAGGGTACGTATATTGATGTCTTCACAGCGAGTACCGTATCAAAAGTTACTTCGTTTTATTCATTCAAGGTGTATCTAGTTTTGATTCACTGGGTCAGTCTACATGGTATGATACGCCCGTATGAGCGCGCTCACGGGCATATCAGACTACTTAGACAGTCTTTGATCGAAATCAAATTAGTTTTTATCAGAACTGGCATGGGATTTGCACTGTTTTTCGATTAGTTTTGACGTTTTTTACGGCCATCCATTTTCGACGTTTTTTCGATCAGTTTTGGAGTTTTTTCGGCTGTTTTTGAAGTTTTTCGATCAGTTTTGACGTTTTTTTTTCCGGCTATTTTTGACGTTTTTTTCGGTCATTTTTGGTTTTTTCGGTTTTTTCTATTTGACGTTTTGGCATTTTTTTCGGCTATTAAAACTTGGATTAAGACATGGCAAGTCTTGGCGAAGACTTGGATTAAGACTTGGCAAGTCTTGGCCAAGTCTGACAAGACTTAAATGTGTTATGATCATAGCTCTGAATCAGTGCTGATACCTAGACTTGGAATAAGACTTGCCCAGAACTGATATTGACTTGGCGTTAAGTACGGGTAGTATTCGCTTCACACTCCAAGCAATTAGAACAACAAATTATAAAAAAGAAAGGTCATGGTAGATATTTTCACGCAAGTCGCAGAATCGGTAAATTGGAATACGAGAGCAAATCCGAGAAAAATGACTCAAATCTGTTCCCTGAAATGAATCTCACCTTCATTTTGTTCATCAAACTGTAAAAAAAAGTGCAAATTTTTCAAATTTTTGTTCCCTGGGGAAGAATGAATATCAACTTGTTTAAATAAGCTTTTCGTTTTCTCAAACTTAAACTGTAACTAAAAGAGTTCTATGTTCTTATAAGATGCAACCAAGAAGTTTGTCATAGAGCGACTAGTATACTAAATATATACTAAATATAATCATAAAACGTGGCGAAAAACCGATAAGACTCTCCGGTATTGGTTCGCGAAAGTGTTCGTGTTTGTGCGAATCGGAAAATTAGTCCACTCGTATTTGGTAAATTCTTATACATGAAAACCGAAAAAGAAATAAGTAGTATAAGCAGTATTGACTATATGTGAATACATGTAGTGACAAAGAAGACTTTTTCGTTTGAAAGCCTTCGGATCCTTCAGTCCGAAAGACCAGCCATATCTATGCACCATATAAGCATGAAAATTAGCCGAAACATCCAGTATAATAATGTTATTGAAATTGGTAATTGCATGGGCTTTTATATGCATGTTTTTCTGTTCAGTTTCGCAGACAAGAAACTAAGATGGTCTCATAATCTAATTTTGTACAAATTAACTACGCATTTAAAAAAAAACATAAACTAAACTTAACCGCTGTTCTTAGACACTATAGGAAAACTCAATACTTTCGAGACATGGTTTCTTATCAAGGAAGACAATGATGACTTCTGGTCTCGGATTTTTATTCTGCTTGATGACCAGTCGTCTAGACAGTATAGTTATAACGCTCTTTTTCTGAGAAATATATTTCTGTTACGTAATATGACGTCATCTAATCCCGAGAGTTGTGTCAGTACTTTTGTACTCTACGAGTTTTGCCGCGTATATAGATAACATGTAGAGTTGACCTCATAGCCTGGAAAACACAGTACTTAACAAAATATTCTTGAAAGACGTAACCCAAGCAGGAAAATGGGGAGGTTTCAGCTATGTAGTCTTAAAAACGAACAGGAAACAAGAACCGGGCCATATTAAGCCCCCACCCCCCCCCCCCCCACAAAACACTAAATGTGGATTATTGTAACAAAGTTGTTCACCATATTCCACTAAATGTGCCATTCGTTGGAATTTCAGGTAATAATTTATTTCAAAATCCATTGTGGGGCGCTAATTTGTAATGTCTGAACGGTGTATAAATTGGCATGATCATGATCTGTTCATAGGAAACACAAAAACTGAGAAATACTAGGATTCAGTGCCATGGTTCGGGTATATTGATGTCTTCACAGCAAGTACTGTATCAAAAGTTACCTCGTTTTATTCATTCAAGGTGTATCTAGTTTTGATTCACTGGGTCAGTCTACATGGTATGAGCGCGCTCGCGGGCATATCAGACTATCTAGAGGGTCTTTGATCGAAATCAAATTAGTTCTTATCAGAACTGGCTTGGGTAGCGCACGAGTATTCGCTTCATACTCCAATCAATTTGAACAAACAAATTTAGAAGAGAAATGTTCTGGTAGAAATTTTCACGCAAATCGCAGAGTCGGTTAAATGAAATACGAGAGCAAATCCGAGGAAAATGAACCAAGTCTATTCAATGAAGTGAATCTTACCTTCATTTTGTTCATCAAACTGTAAATAGAAGTGCAAATTTTTCAAATTTTTGGTCCTTGGTGAAGAATAAAAATCAACTCATTCAAATAAGCTTTTCGTTTTCTCAAACTCAAACTGTAACTAAAAGAGTTCTATGTTCTTATAAGATGCAACCAAGAAGTTTGTCATAGAGCGACGGGTATACTAGATATATACTAAATATAATCATAACCGGGTCGAGATGTCAGCGCCGTTTCAGCGCATAATTTTGTAAGAAATGCGCTGAATGTGCTAAAATTATGTAAGAAAAGCGTTGAATGCGCTGAAATGCGCTGAAATGAGCTGAATCGCGCTGATTTTTTAAATTTTTCAGCGCAAAAATCTTACATAATTTTGCGCTGAAATGCGCTGCAAAATTATAAAATTGTATTCAAATTTCAGCGCATTTCTTAAAAATTTTTAGCGGAATTAAATGCTTCTTGACACCGATTCTTAAATTGCTGACCATTTAAACTGATCTTACATTAACGATAAACTTTTTCTAAAAAATTGCGCTGAAAACAGCTGAAAATATGTAAGAAACGCGCTGAAATTTCAGCGCACTTCTTACATAATTTCAGCGCTTTTCTTTCTAAACTGTCTCTTAATATAAAATAAAGTTAAATACGAAGAAATGAAGGAATCAATGACGCAGTGGATAGAGTGATGGCTACGTCACGGTGAGCACGGTTCTATGCTGAGTGATACCTATTTTTTGAAAACTCAGTAGTTTTCAGCGGGTTTCTTGCAAAGTTTCAGCGCATTTCAGCGCATTTCAGCGCATTTTTATATAAGGTTTTTGCGCTAAACTTTTTGTAAAATCAGCGCATTTCTTACATAATTTTTCTCGACCCGGGTAAAACGTGGCGAAAAATCGATAAGACTCTCCGGTATTGGTTTGTGAATGTGTTCGTGTTTCTGCGAATCGAAAAATTAGTCCACTCGTATTTGGTGAATTCTTATACATGAAAACCGAAAAAGAAATAAGTAGTATAAGCAGTATTGACTATATATGAATACATGTAGTGACAAAGAAGACTTATTCGTTTGAAAGCCTTCGAGTCGTTCAGTCCGAAAGACCAGCCATATCTATGCACCGTATAAGCATGAATATGAGCCGAAATATCCAGTATAACATTGCTACCATAACTGGTATTTGCACGGGCTTTTAAGCATGTTTTTCTGTTCAGTTTCAGACAAGAATTCAAGATTTAAATCTCAATCTCATTTTGTAAAAGTTAACTACGCATTAAAAAAAACAGGAACTAAACCTAACGCTGTTCGTAGACACCATAGGAAAACTCAATATTTTCGAGGCATAATTTCTTATTAAGGAAGACACTGATGACTTCTGGTCTCGGTGTTTTGTTCTGCTTGATGACCAGTCGTCTAGACAGTATAGTGATACCGCTCTTTTTCTGAGAAATATATTTCTGTTACGTAATATGACGTCATCTAATACCGAGAGTTGTGTCAGTACCCAGGTTTTGGTCCAGACCCAAATTGAGCTATAATCAGACCATATCGAGCGCACACCCCTGTGTTCCCAGACCGAAATTACAGGGTCTGGAAGGCGGATCGAGGGCAAAATAGTCTAGAATATGGTCTGATTTCGGTCTGATCAGAGGTCAATTTGGTCTGGACGGTCTGATCATAGTCTTTTTAGTCTGGACCATGGTCTGGGTTCAGTCTGATCAGAGATCAATTCGGTCTGGCAGGTCTGATCATAGCCTTTTTAGTCTGGACCATGATATGGGTTTGGTCTGGTTAGAGGTCAATTCGGTCTGGAAGGTCTGATCATAAACTTTTTAGTCTGGACCAAGGTCTGGGTTCGGTCTGATCAGGGGACGTTTTGAGTTCACTTGAGTCTGATCAGAGGCCGATTCGAGCGCACTTGAGTCTAACCAGAGGCCGTTTTGAGCGCACTTGAGTCTGATCAGAGGCCGTTTCGAGCGCACATGATTCCGATGAGAGGCCGTTTCGAGCGCACTTGAGTCTGATCAGAGGACGTTTCGAGCGCACTTGAGTCTGATCAGAGGAACTGTTCAGATTTTTGCAGCAGTAAACATGTCTTAGCTTTAGCATGGGCCTTTTTTGCTTCCTTGAAGGCTAAGGCCGGTGCATTACTGGGCTCCATAAGGAGCGCACCTGATTTTATAGCCGCCAAAGAAAAAAAACGAAGACCCTAAATAGCTAAGACTAATGCGCGAAGGGTTCACAAACAAGGGCGGGGGTTATCGCGCTGAAAAAAAACAGACAAACATATAAAGGAATATTTAAATGCACAACAAAGGGTGCACAGAGAGGGCAGGGGATTATTGTGCTGCGCGAAAGGGGTGACAAACAAGGGCGAGGGTTTATGGCGCTGAAGAAACAAACAAACAAACATATAAATGTACATCTAAAAGCACAAGAAAGGGGGCATAGAAAAAAGATGGGGGTTCGCGCAAAGTATACTAAATATATACTAAATATATTTAGCATACTAAATATATACTAAATATAATCATAAAACGTGGCGAAAAACCGATAAGACTCTCCGGTATTGGTTCGCGAAAGTGTTAGTGTTTGTGCGAATCGGAAAATTAGTCCACTCGCATTTGGTAAATTCTTGTACATGAAAACCGAAAAAGAAATAAGTAGTATAAGCAGTATTGACTATATATGAATACATGAAGTGACAAAGAAGACTTTTTCGTTTGAAAGCCTTCGGATCCTTCAGTCCGAAAGACCAGCCATATCTATGCACCATATAAGCATGAAAATTAGCCGAAACATCCACTATAATAATGTTTTTGAAATTGGTAATTGCATGGGCTTTTATATGCATGTTTTTCTGTTCAGTTTCGCAGACAAGAAACTAAGATGGTCTCATAATCTAATTTTGTACAAATTAACTACGCATTTAAAAAAAACATAAACTAAACTTAACCGCTGTTCTTAGACACTATAGGAAAACTCAATACTTTCGAGACATGGTTTCTTATCAAGGAAGACAATGATGACTTCTGGTCTCGGATTTTTATTCTGCTTGATGACCAGTCGTCTAGACAGTATAGTTATAACGCTCTTTTTCTGAGAAATATATTTCTGTTACGTAATATGACGTCATCTAATCCCGAGAGTTGTGTCAGTACTTTTGTACTCTACGAGTTTTGCCGCGTATATAGATAACATGTAGAGTTGACCTCATAGCCTGGAAAACACAGTACTTAACAAAATATTCTTGAAAGACGTAACCCAAGCAGGAAAATGGGGAGGACTCTCCGGTATTGGTTCGCGAAAGTGTTAGTGTTTGTGCGAATCGGAAAATTAGTCCACTCGCATTTGGTAAATTCTTATACATGAAAACCGAAAAAGAAATAAGTAGTATAAGCAGTATTGACTATATGTGAATACATGTAGTGACAAAGAAGACTTTTTCGTTTGAAAGCCTTCGGATCCTTCAGGCCGAAAGACCAGCCATATCTATGCACCATATAAGCATGAAAATTAGCCGAAACATCCAGTATAATAATGTTATTGAAATTGGTAATTGCATGGGCTTTTATATGCATGTTTTTCTGTTCAGTTTCGCAGACAAGAAACTAAGTCTCATAATCTAATTTTGTAGAAATTAACTACGCATTTAAAAAAAAACATAAACTAAACTTAACCGCTGTTCGTAGAGACCACAGGAAAACTCAATACTTTCGAGACATGGTTTCTTATTAAGGAAGACACTGATGACTTCTGGTCTCGGTTTTTTGTTCTGCTTGATGACCAGTCGTCTAGACAGTATGGTGATAGCGCTCTTTTTCTGAGAAATATATTTCTCTTAAGTAATATGACCTCATCTAATACCGAGAGTTGTGTCAGTACCCAGGTTTTGGTCCAGACACAAATTGCGCTATAATCAGACCATATCGAGCGCACACGCCTGTTTTCCCAGACCGAAAAAACAGGGTCTGGAAGGCGGTTCGAGGGCAAAATAGTCCAGAATATGGTCTGATTTCGGTCTGATCAGAGGTCAATTTGGTCTGGACGGTCTGATCATAGTCTTTTTAGTCTGGACCATGGTCTGGGTTCGGTCTGATCAGAGGTCAATTCAGTCTGGCAGGTCTGATCATAGCCTTTTTAGTCTGGACCATGATCTGGGTTTGGTCTGGTTAGAGGTCAATTCGGTCTGGAAGGTCTGATCATAAACTTTTTAGTCTGGACCAAGGTCTGGGTTCGGTCTGATCAAGGGACATTTTGAGCTCACTTGAGTCTGATCAGAGTCCGTTTCGAGCGCACTTGAGTCTAACCAGAGGCCGTTTTGAGCGCACTTGAGTCTGATCAGAGGCCGTTTCGAGCGCACATGAATCCGATGAGAGGCCGTTTTGAGCGCACTTGAGTCTGATCAGAGGACGTTTCGAGCGCACTTGAGTCTGATCAGAGGAACTGTTCAGATTTTTGCAGCAGTAAACATGTCTTAGCTTTAGCATGGGCCTTTTTTGCTTCCTTGAAGGCTAGGGCCGGTGCATTACTGGGCTCCATAAGGAGCGCACCTGATTTTATAGCCTCCAAAGAAAAAAAACCAAGACCCTAAATAGCTAAGACTAATGCGCGAAGGGTTCACAAACAAGGGCGGGGGTTATCGCGCTGAAAAAAAAACAGACAAACATATAAAGGAAAATTTAAATGCACAACAAAGGGTGCACAGAGAGGGCAGGGTATTATTGTGCAGCGCGAAGGGGTGACAAACAAAGGCGGGGGTTTATGGCGCTGAAGAAACAAACAGACAAACATAAAAATGTACATCTAAAAGCACAAGAAAGGGGGCATAGAAAAAAGATGGGAATTTGCGCAAAATGCGAGCGCAACGATGAAAAACGAGCAAGCGCAAAACGAGGGAGACAAAAACGAACGAGCGTGGAAACGAACGAGCGAAAAGCAAGCAACCGCAAAATGAGCGTAACCCAACCAAATGATCGTGAAAGCGAACGAACGAACAGCGAGCGAACGCAGAAAGAAGGCCATTCAGTGGGAAGTAGTGATAAAAGAGCCGATGTACTGTCGGGATAATCTCAAGTCGGTTTCAAAACACCAACATTTGAGATCTTTCCAGTATGTTATGAGTGTGTTTCCCTCCTCCGTTCTGATACGGGCTGGGGATTGGCTATGGCGGAGTTACAAACAAGCAACTATAGGAGAAATCAGCAGAGCAATAGAAAAAATACTCGGCCCAAACTCGATCTGCAAATACATCTAAGTAACAAACCAGCAATAATTAGACAAACAAACAACTATAGGAGAAATGAGCAGAGCAAAAGCAAAAAAAACAAGGCCCAAAATATGTCTGAAAATAAATCTCAGCAACAAAACACACAAACGCACATTCCCACAAGAATCACACATCAAACCAAAAGCAACACACAGCATACACAAAACAGGAGCGCAATTGTGATAAAATAATTGTTGTATTGTCAGAAAAATCTCAAGTCAAATTTAAAAAACAACAATTGAGATTTTTCAAGTATGCTATGAGTATGTTTTACTCTTCCTTTGTCACCAGTACTGCAGAGTTACAAACAAACAACTGTAGGAGAAATTGAGCAGAGCACGAGCAAAAAATATTAGGCCCAAACTCGATCTCCAAACAAACCTAAAAAAGCAAAAACTATACAAACAAACAACTATACGAGAAATGAGCAGAGCAGTAGAAAAAGAAACAAAGCCCAAAGTCTATCTCCAAAAAATATCAACAAGCAAAAGCAAAAAAATTTAACAAACAAAGAAATATAGTAGAAAAGAGCAGAGCACGAGCAAAAATACAAGGCCCAAAATCGACCTCCAGACAAATCCAAACAGCAAAACATCAAAGATAATACAAAAAACTATAGGAGAAATGAGCAGAGTTGTAGCAAAAGAAACAGAACCCAAAGAACAAATCTGAACAACGAAACAGCAAAAATTCCAAAAAAAAACAAACAACTATAGGAGAAATGAGCAGAGCAATAGCAAATATACTAGGCCCAAACTCAATCTCCAAATAATTCTGAACAACCAAACAACAAAAATTAGGCAAACAAACAACTATAGGAGAAATGAGCCGAGCAAAAGCAACAAAAACAAGGCCCAAACTCTATTTTCAAATAAATCTCAGCAACAAAACACTCAAACGCACACCACACTCTCATAAGACATGCACATCAAACCAAAAGCAACACCCAACACATACACACAAACAGGAGCGCAATTGTGACAAAATAATTGTTGTAGTGTCAGAATAATCTCAAATCAAATTCAAAAACCGACGGGTGAGATTTTTCAAGTATGTTATGAGTTTATTTTACTCCTCCTTTGTCACCCCTACTGGGGACCGGCTATAGCGGAGTTACAAATAAATAACTATAGGAGAACTGAGCAGAGCACGAGCAAAAACACGGGGCCCAAACTCAATCTCCGAACAAATCTAAACAACAAAACAACAAAAAATATACAAACAAACATCTATAGGAGAAATGAGCAGAGCAAAAGCGAAAAAAAACAAGGCCCAAAATCTGTCTGAAAATAAATCTCAGCAACAAAACACACAAACGCACACCACATTCCCACAAGAATCACATATCAATCCAAAAGCAACACACAGCATACACAAAACAGGAGCGCAATTGTGATAAAATAATTGTTGTATTGTCAGAAAAATCTCAAGTCAAATTTAAAAAACAACAATTGAGATTTTTCAAGTATGCTATGAGTATGTTTTACTCTTCCTTTGTCACCAGTACTGCAGAGTTACAAACAAACAACTATAGGAGAAATTGAGCAGAGCACGAGCAAAAAATATTAGGCCCAAACTCGATCTCCAAACAAACCTAAAAAAGCAAAAACTATACAAACAAACAACTATACGAGAAATGAGCAGAGCAGTAGAAAAAGAAACAAAGCCCAAAGTCTATCTCCAAAAAATATCAACAAGCAAAAGCAAAAAAATTTAACAAACAAAGAAATATAGTAGAAAAGAGCAGAGCACGAGCAAAAATACAAGGCCCAAAATCGACCTCCAGACAAACCTAAAAAAGCAAAAACTATACAAACAAACAACTATACGAGAAATGAGCAGAGCAGTAGAAAAAGAAACAAAGCCCAAAGTCTATCTCCAAAAAATATCAACAAGCAAAAGCAAAAAAATTTAAAAAACAAAGAAATATAGTAGAAGAGAGCAGAGCACGAGCAAAAATACAAGGCCCAAACTCGACCTCCAGACAAATCCAAACAGCAAAACATCAAAGATAATACGAAAAAACTATAGGAGAAATGAGCAGAGTTGTAGCAAAAGAAACAAAGCCCAAAGTCTATCTCCAAAAAATATCAACAAGCAAAAGCAAAAAAATTTAACAAACAAAGAAATATAGTAGAAGAGTGCAGAGCACGAGCAAAAATACAAGGCCCAAACTCGACCTCCAGACAAATCCAAACAGCAAAACATCAAAGATAATACGAAAAAACTATAGGAGAAATGAGCAGAGTTGTAGCAAAAGAAACAGAACCCAGAGAACAAATCTGAACAACGAAACAGCAAAAATTATAAAAAAAACAAACAACTATAAGAGAAATGAGCAGAGCAATAGCAAAAATACTAGGCCCAAACTCAATCTCCGAACAAATCTAAACAACAAAACAACAAAAAATATACAAACAAACATCTATAGGAGAAATGAGCAGAGCAATAGCAAAAGAAACAAAGCCCAAACTATATCTCCAAAGAAATCAACAACCAAACGGCAAAAAATTTACCAAACAAACAAAAACAATAGAAAAGAGCAGAGCACAAGCAAAAATGCAAGGCCCAAACCCGATCTCCAAACAAAACAAACAACAAAAACATCAAAAATTATACAAAAAAACAACTACAGGAGGAATGAGCAGAGTTGTAGCAGAATAAACAAAGCTCAAAGAACAAATCTGAACAACGAAACAGCAAAAACTCCAAAAAACAAACAAGTATAGGAGAAATGATCAGAGCAATAGCAAACATACTAGGCCCAAACTCGATCTCCCAACAAACCAAGAAACAAAAACATCAAAAATTATACAAAAAAACAACTACAGGAGAAATGAGCAGAGTTGTAGCAGAATAAACAAAGCTCAAAGAACAAATTTGAACAACGAAACAGCAAAAACTCCAAAAAACAAACAAATATAGGAGAAATGAGCAGAGCAATAGCAAATATACTAGGCCCAAACTCGATCTCCAAATAAATCTAAACAACAAAACAACATAAATCAAACAAACAAACAACTATAGGAGAAATGAGCAGAGCAATAGCAAATATACTAGGCCCAAACTCGATCTCCAAACAAACCAAACAACAAAAACATCAAAAACTATACAAACAAACAACTACAGGAGAAAACAGCAGAGTTGTAGCAGAATAAACAAAGCGCAAATAACGAATCTGAACAACAAAACATCAAAACCTCCAAACAAACAAACAACTATAGGAGAAATGAGCAGAGCAATAGCAAATATACTAGGCCCAAACTCGATCTCCAAACAAATCTAAACAACAAAACAACAAAAATTAGACAAACAAACAACTATAGGAGAAATAAGCAGAGCAAAAGCAACAAAAACAAGGCCCAAACTCTATCTCCAAATAAATCTCAGCAACAAAACACACAAACACACACCACAATCCCACAAGACATGCGAATCAAACCAAAAGCAACACACAACACACCCAAAAACAGGAGCGCAATTTTGATAAAACAATTGTTGTAGTGTCAGAATAATCTCAAATCAAATTCAAAAACCGACGAGTGAGATTTTTCAAGTATGTTATGAGTGTGTTTTACTCCTCCCTTGTCACTCCTACTGTGGACCGGCTATAGCGGACTTACAAGTAAATAACTAGAGGAGAAATGAGCAGAGCACGACCAAAAATACGGGGCCCAAACTCGATCTCCGAACAAATTTAAACAACAAAACAGCAACAAATATACAAACAAACATCTATAGGAGAAATGAGCAGAGCAATAGCAAAAGAAACATGCCCAAACTATATCTCCAAAAAAATCAACAACCAAACAGCAAAAAATTTACCAAACAAACAAATACAATAGAAAAGAGAAGAGTACGAGCAAAAATACAAGGCGCAAACCCGATCTCCAAACAAACCAAACAACAAACAAAACAAAAATTATACAAACAAACAACTACAGGGGAAATGAGCAGAGTTGTAGCAGAATAAACAAAGCCCAGAGAACAAATCTGAACAACTAAACAGCAAAAACTCCAAAAAACAAACAAGTATAGGAGAAATGAGCAGAGCAATAGCAAATATACTAGGCCCAAACTCGATCTCCAAATAAATCTAAACAGCAAAACAACATAGATCAAATAAACATACAACTATAGGAGAAATGAGCAGAGCAAAAGCAACAAAAACAAGGCCCAAACTCTATCTCCAAATAAATCTCAGCAACAAAACACACAAACGCACAACACACTCCCACAAGACATGCAAATCAAACCAAAAGCAACACACAACACACACAAAAACAGGAGCGCGATTCGGATAAAACAATTGTTGTGGTGTCAGAATAATCTCAAAAAAATTCAAAAACCGGCGAGTGAGATTTTTCAAGTATGTTATAAGTGTGCTTTACTCCTCGTTTGTCACCCCTACTGGGGACCGGCTCTAGCGGAGTTACAAATAAATAACTATAGGAGAAATGAGCAGAGCACGAACAAAAATAAGGGGCCCAAACTCGATCTCTGAACAAATCTAAACAACAAAACAGCAACAAATATACAAACAAACATCTATAGGAGAAATGAGCAGAGCAATAGCAAAAGAAACAAAGCCCAAACTATATCTCCAAAAAAATCAACAACCAAACAGCAAAAAATTTAACAAACAAACAAATACAATAGAAAAGAGAAGAGTACGAGCAAAAATACAAGGCGCAAACCCGATCTCCAAACAAACCAAACAACAAACAAAACAAAAATTATACAAACAAACAACTACAGTGGAAATGAGCAGAGTTGTAGCAGAATAAACAAAACCCAAAGAACAAATCTGAACAACGAAACAGCAAAAACTCTAAACAAACAAACAACTATAGGAAAAATGAGCAGAGCAATAGAAAAAATACTCTGCCCAAACTCGATCTCCAAATAAATCTAAACAACAAAACAACAAAAATTAAACAAACAAACAACTATAGGAGAAATGAGCAGAGCAAAAGCAACAAAAACCAGGCCCAAACTCTATCTCCAAATAAATCTCAGCAACAAAACACACAAACGCACAACACAGTCCCACAAGACATGCAAATCAAACCAAAAGCAACACACAACACACACAAAAACAGGAGCGCAATTCGGATAAAACAATTATTGTAGTGTCAGAATAATCTCAAAAAAATTCAAAAACCGACGAGTGAGATTTTTCAAGTATGTTATAAGTGTGCTTTACTCCTACTTTGTCACCCCTACTGGGGACCGGCTATAGCGGAGTTACAAATAAAAAACTATAGGAGAAATGAGCAGAGCACGAGCAAAAATACGGGGCCCAAACTCGATCTCCGAACAAATCTAAACAACAAAACAGCAACAAATATACAAACAAACATCTATAGGAGAAATGAGCAGAGCAATAGCAAAAGAAATAAAGCCCAATCTGTATCTCCAAAAAAATCAACAACCAAAGAGCAAAAAATTTACCAAACAAACAAATACAATAGAAATGAGCACAGTACGAGCAAAAATACAAGGCCCAAACCCGATCTCCAAACAAACCAAACAATAAAAACATCAAAAATTATACAAACAAACAACTACAGGAGAAATGAGCAGAGTTGTAGCAGAATAAACAAAGCCCAAAGAACAAATCTGAACAACGAAACAGCAAAAACTCCAAACAAACAAACAACTATAGGAAAAATGAGCAGAGCAATAGAAAAAATACTCTGCCCAAACTCGATCTGCAAATAAATCTAAACATAAAAACAGCAAAAATTAGACAAACAAATAACTATAGGAGAAATGAGCAGAGCAAAAGCAAAAGAAACAAGGCCCAAAATCTGTCTGAAAATAAATCTCAGCAACAAAACCCACAAACGCACACCACATTCCCACAAGAAACACACATCAAACCAAAAGCAACACACAACACACACAAGAACAGGAGCGCAATTGTGATAAAATAATTGTTGTAATGTCAGAATAATCTCAAATCAAATTCAAAAACCGACGAGTGAGATTTTTCAAGTATGTTATGAGTGTGTTTTACTCCTCCTTTTTCACCCCTACTGGGGACCGGCTATAGCGGAGTTACAAGTAAATAACTATAGGAGAAATGAGCAGAGCACGAATAAAAATACGGGGCCCAAACTCGATCTCCGAACAAATCTAAACAACAAAACAGCAACAAATATACAAACAAACATCTATAGGAGAAATGAGCAGAGCAATAGCAAAAAAAACAAAGCCCAAACTATATCTCCAAAAAATTCAACAACCAAACAGCAAAAATATACCAAACAAACAAATACAAAAGAAAAGAGAAGAGTACGAGCAAAAATACAAGGCGCAAACCCGATCTCCAAACAAACCAAACAACAAACAAAACAAAAATTATACAAAAAAACAACTACAGGAGATATGAGCAGAGTTGTAGCAGAATAAACAGAGCCCAGAGAACACATCTGAACAACGAAACAGCAAAAACTCCAAACAAACAAACAACTATAGAAGAAATGAGGAGAGCAATAGCAAATATACTAGGCCTAAACTCGATCTCCAAATAAATCTAAACAACAAAACAACAAAAATTAAACAAACAAACAACTATAGGAGAAATGAGCAGAGCAAAAGCAACAAAAACAAGGCCCAAACTCTATCTCCAAATAAATCTCAGCAACAAAACACACAAACACACACCACAATCCCACAAGACATGCAAATCAAACCAAAAGCAACACACAACAAACACACACAAAAACAGGAGCGTAATTGTGATAAAACAATTGTTGTAGTGTCAGAATAATCTCAAATCAAATTCAGAAACCGACTAGTGAGATTTTTCAAGTATGTTATGAGTGTGTTTTACTCCTCCTTTTCCACCCCTACTGGGGACCGGCTATAGCGGAGGTACAAGTAAATAACTATAGGAGAAATGAGCAGAACACGACCAAAAATACGGGGCCCAAACTCGATCTCCGAACAAATCTAAACAACAAAACAGCGAAAATTATACAAACAAACATCTATAAGAGAAATGAGCAGAGCAATAGCAAAAGAAACAAAGCCCAAACTATATCTCCAAAAAAATCAACAATTAAACAGCAACAAATTTACCAAACAAACAAATACAATAGAAAAGAGCAGAGCACGAGCAAAAATACAAGGCCCAAACCCATCTCCAAACAAACCAAACAACAAACAAAACAAAAATTATACAAACAAACAACTACAGGGAAATGACCAGAGTTGTAGCAGAATAAACAAAACTCAAAGAACAAATCTGAACAACGAAACAGCAAAAACTCCAAACAAACAAACATCTATAGGAGAAGTGAGCAGAGCAAAAGCAAAAAAAAAACTAGGTCCGAAATCGATCTCCAAACAAATCTAAACAACAAAACAGCAAAAAGTAGACA
>NW_027452704.1:0-37156 GCF_964194025.1 Convolutriloba macropyga | reverse complement strand
CTCCACTTTGTGGCGTCTGGTCTTCGAGACTCGAATCTCGGCTCGAAAGAGTGGGGCAGGGGTTTTTCGACCCACCTTCTCCCGGGGGTGAAAAAAAAAACTAGGTATGGCACGCGGGTCCGCATGCAATACGGGGTAAGGGGGGGGGACCCCCCCTGCCAGCTCTGGAGGTACCGACTCCTCGGTGGTGGAACGGCAGGTAGGGTACCCTCTAGGGATACCGGCCCTACCCTGCTGGCCTATGAATGAACTGGCTGTAGCGGTACATGGTAAAATACTCGTACTAGTACATACTCGAAGTAGCGTACTAGGGTAGTTCGCATTCCAGGAAACTGCTTGGATTTAATGCGATACTTTGACGAAATAATTTCCGGGGGTGACGTGACCTGGGGTGTCCAACTGGGAACGACAGCATGCGCCCCCTGGCGCACAGTGCCGCTCCCAGTGCCTCCCTTTTGGGAGGTTTTTTTTTTTTTTTGGGGGGGGGGGGGGGGGGGGGGGCAAACCGCAAGTCTGCAGAAACACACCAAATTGTGAATTCAGGTAAGACATCAACGGTGAGTCAAGGGCAGGCAGGGTCACGCAGGCAGGGTCACAGAGCTACCGGCCGTTGCAATTGCAACTTTTCTACCCTAACGGCCTCCGCTACATTGTGACAGGAGGAATAAGACTTTGGGACAGCCAAGAAGGACTCAACCCCATACCAGGGACAACGACAGGTAACAGATATTCGGAAACGGGACACCTTCTCGACAATATGAGAAGGCGGGGGAATTCCCGGCGCGATATAGTCCTATCTATATACAGGCTGAGGTCTGTGTGCTCAGAGTGATATAGTGTGAACAATGATATAGGTCAGACAAAGTCTGACAGTCGATATAGTTTGAACATTGATAATATAGTCAATTTAATGACAGATACAGACCGAGATCCGATAGTATGTAACTTTCAGTTACTATGTTTAAGCTTCTAAGAAGCTGTGTGGTTTGCAAGTGTCAAGCACTTGGGAGCACGTGTGGAGTTGTAGTTGTAGTTGTAGCCTGTGAAGCAAATGGACGAGCAGCATTGGTGAGAAATACCGTGTGGAATGCGAAAAGTCCCTTAACAAGATGTACACAGACGGACAGACAAACGCACGCACGCACGGACGGACGGATGGACAGACAAACAGACAGATGGACCGACAATTATGGACGGACGGACGGACGGACGGACGGAGAGACGGGCGGGCAGGCACGCGCACAGCAATCGACGCGAGTACAGACGTACAGCGGGCCGGCCGGCAACCAGCTGCGAAGGCCCGGCACGGCAGGCATGCAGGCAGACGGACGGACGGACGGACGGACGGACGGACGGACGGACGGACGGACGGATAGGCGGTCAGGCGGCCGGGCAGCGACATGCATTTCAGACAGAGAGACAGACAGACGGACGGACGGACCTACCTGCCATTGGCGGCTGTAGAGGCGAAATGCGCGAGGGGGGGGGGGGGGGGGGGGGGGGGGGGGGTAAAGATAAGATATGAATAGGGTACCCTAGCTTATCATAGGCAGTGCCGTACTGATACGCGCGTACACGTTGGCAATTAACATATAGTACTACAGGCTGGCTGCATGATGGGCCTAGTTGGACAGATCAGCAAAGTCTCTCGTCAATTTTTGTCCAAATTGCATGATTTTTTCACCAACCTGCATGATTTTTCAAGCTTTAAATCTTTCATGGAATCCCTTCTCGAGATAGGGTCTATTTTCAAAACCCTAGACACCCTAATCCGGCCCTAATAATACCCTAGGGACTTTTCTTGAGAAGGGATTCCATGAAAAATGGCAAGGACCTTCATGGCTATCTTCCCAGCTAGGTTAGACCTCGAATGGTTCAAAACCCACGAGAGAAAATTCAAACCCCTGATAACCCTATTTTCCCACTGTTAACAGCTGAAAACCTAGCGGGCCCCCCTGTTCGGATCAATCATTAATCCGATGACGGTACCGTACGAGTACTCGTAGTAGTCTTAGTATGATCTTTATTGATTTTGTGATCATTATTGAACAAAATTTGTGTAATACTCGATTAAAAGATGACAGTTTTGTATGTATATGACGAAAACACAACTTTTTGCTCAGACCCCAGAATGAAAAGCTGACAAGCTCACGATTTAAAGCTCGGGAAGTTTTTCCGGGGCCTCTTTTCAGCTCCTCATTCCGATGAAAACTCGAAATACAGTGTGGGAAAAACCTCAACTAGAGCGATCAAGCAGCCAGCCTGTAGTACAGATGTGACGGGATGGTTACAGGAGGGCCGGGGCCATAGGGCGCAGGTCCGGAATGAGACCGTACGCGCTAGTACAGGTCAGAGGGGTGATAGGCCCGGGGGAGCCGTACGGACAGGGTATTACGCAGGCAGGTGCTAAGCCGCAGGGGCCAGAGGCGGACCCAGTACGAGTAAGAGACTGCTACGAGTACCGAGGGCGGTACGTCGGGCCAAGGGGGGGGGGGGGGGGGGGCGGGAAGTTTCCCGGGACGAAAGCCTCGGGCTGCCATCTCGCGGGTGGGGCAGGTCGCCAAGCACTCAGCTCTTCGATCCGAAGCACAGGAAACCTCGGGATGGGCATCATAGCTGCGGGGTATGTCTGACGTAGGGGAAGAGACGCTGCCGCGGCTAGAGTGCGACCGAAGTCGGTTGCTCACTGGATGGGGGGGGACCTCGGGAAGGGCATCGTAGCTGCGGGGTATGTCTGATGGAGGGGAAGAGACGCTGCCGCGGCTAGAGTGCAACCGAAGTCTGTTGCGCAGTGGATGGGGGGGAACCTCGGGATGGGCATCATAGCTGCGGGGTATGTCTGAAGGAGGGGAAGAGACGCTGCCGCGGCTAGAGTGCGACCGAGGTCTGTGGCGCACTGGCTGGGGGGACGAGCTGTGTGGACGATGGGGGGACGAGCTGTGTGGACGAGCTGGGGGGACGAGCTGAGTGCCGTGCGTCTGCGTGCCGATGACCACGGGGCCAAATAGAACACGCCGACGCCGCTGAGCGGAGGCCGGAAAGTCCGGCAGCACTCCCGCGGGAGAGGCGGTGGGCCAGCAGCGGCCGGCATCAGCAGGAGCGGAGGGGGGGAGCGGAAGCCCGCGGGCGCACCGAGTACAGATAGAATACGTGAGTACTCGTACTGATTATCGAAGGGGGGGGGGGGGGCATCGCCTTTCGAGCCTATACGTTCTACTTTCTACCATACTACGAGTACTACGTCCCTACCCTAGTGTCAGGCACAGAGACAGCCCAGATCTGCACACGGAAAAGGTCTTACAAAGTCTGCTCTAGGGCACTAGGGTATCACTAGGGTATGAGCCGAGGACAGGCCTGTACAGTCTGTACAGCTCTCCCCCCCCCCCTAAGGGAAGGCTCAGACCCGGGGGAGACCAGGACCAACTAGAGAGGCATGATGCAGGTTACTACACCCGAGAGGTGTCTTAGCAAGCCTACTAGAGGGAGTAAAAGACTGCCGCTAGAGTCTAAAATACCTTAAACCGCTGAGAACAGGCCTCAGGGTCTGTGATTCCATCTATAGTCAAGTGGTAGGAACGCGGACTCACCGTGTGACACGGGAGGGTCCCGATGTAAAAGATAGACCTAATGTGTGCTTCTATGTGAATAATTCTAGTCAAAACAAAGTGTAATGGACAGAAAAAATCTAAAACGCTGACACTCCTTGCATCGCTGTCGTCCAGGCCTGTGCTGTACTGTATTTATGCTGCTGTAATGCTGCTGTCGAAAACGCCCGAAAAACCCAAAAACAGAGCGGGTGAACAGGCACAGCCTGTTTATACCTCTGAAAAGGCAGAGCAGAGAAGGCGCCAGGCCAGTGAACCGTCGCAGGTAGGGTATGGAACCCTACTGCAGGGACTGCTGGGGGCCAGGCTGTACTGGGATCTGACAGCTGCCAGGCACAGAGACAGCCCAGATCTGCACACGGAAAAGGCCCGGAGACGGATCGGAGGTAGCCGTAGGACACTCGGGAGAGAGTAGTCATCCGCACAAGGAAAGTGGGAAAGCAAAGAGCGGGCATGATGGATGCCGCAAGCGCCGCGGACGCTGTGGACGCTGTGATCGCTGTAGACGCTGTAGACGTAGACTAGGCGGTAGAAGCGGAAGCGTAGAACAAGTAGAAAAAATCTGAAGTTGTAGGCTGAGGAAGACGGGACGGCGGTAGTATACATGCCGTGCCAACACTCGGGTGAGAGACGTTGGTGTGATGGGCAAAGCGGTAGGGGACGACCCGGTCGGCGCGAACGCTCCATTGAGGCGCCGGCTTGCCCGGACGGGAAGGGGCCGATTGGATGAAGACGTTGCCTTGGGACGTGACTCGTAAGACTTTAAACGGGCCTTGCATCTTGGGACGTAAGCCTTGAGGGTTACGGGCGGTGATGAGGACGTAGTCGTCGGGACGAACATCGTAGACGGGCGGGACATGCCGTTGTTGGAGCAAGCGATGGTGCCGAAGACGGTGACCGGCTTGCGCTCGCATGAGGCTATGCCGCGCTCGGCTATGGAGAGAGGCGCGATGATCGGCCGAAGACTCCACATGCCGGAGGATGGCGGTAGGATCCGGGGGATCGATGGCGTAGACGGGTTGAAGCACCGCATCTAGATCGGGGGTGAATTGTAATATATCCGCGACGGCGGCGGATATGATCCGATCCGACTTGATGTCGAAACCAGAAATTCTGTCCGACTTGGAACCGGAGGCAGAAATTCCTTCGGGGAGACCCGTGATGACGGATACATAGGCGGCGAGGAGGGCCGGGCTAAGCGGGGGAATGGCGGGATCGCCAATGCCTAGCGCCATCTCCATCGGTGAAACGCCGGTAGCGGAATGGACATGCCGCATATACGCACCGCGCGCGAGCGGGAGCATGCGGGGCCATGTCTCGAGATGAGTCCCGACTAAGCGTTGGAGTATGTGCTTAATCGTGCCGACTAGACGCTCCGCACCACCGTTAGCCGTCGGTTCCCGGTGGAGGAACCAGACTGGGCCGGGATCGAAGGACAGGTCGAACAGGGACCGGTAGGGGACTCGACAGTGACGGAAAGGATGCTCAAGAGCAACGAAAGATCAGAGGGGTGCAGACGCCTGAAAACTCAAGAACAGAGCGGGTGAACAGGCACAGCCTGTTTATACCTCTGAAAAGGCAGAGCAGAGAAGGCGCCAGGCCAGTGAACCGTCGCAGGTAGGGTATGGAACCCTACTGCAGGGTCTGCTGGGGGCCAGGCTGTACTGGGATCTGACACTAGCCTACCTTCGGCGGGGGGGGGGGGGGGGGGTGGCCCTCACCTTCCAGCCGGACAGGCCATATACGTACCCTACGTAGATTTACTGTATCCGACAAAAAGTGCACGGTCACGTGATAATCACGTGGAGCTGAAACGCTCTAGAATTGCAGCATTTAAAAACCAACTTCTGAAGTTGCAGGTGCACGAGTACATATACTAACAGTGATACTGTCAGAATAGTTGAGATAGATAATTACAAAGCTTCTTGTCATTGTATATATACACTTGGTCGTATGGCTAGGTCTGGATAGATTTCCGAGTAGCCGCGTCAATACTACTAGCTACAGCGTAGCTAGAAGAATGTATGTTGTGCTGTATGATATATGAAGGTGTCTAGCTGACATTAGTACGAAGCTACAGGTGTAATTACCCAGTAGGGTACCTGTAGGTATTTGACACCCCCACTCAGTTGTAGCGGAGTATGATTAGACGGAATTAGGTGAGCCTAGGACTTGAGAGACCGCAGTAAGGAAGGCAGGTCCAGGCAGGATCTTAGTGAACATGTTTGCGAGCTGTTTGTTAGTAGACACCTTTTCGATACGTACGGTACCTGCTGCAATTTGTTCACGCGTGAAATGGTATTTTAGCTCGATGTGCTTGGTGCGCTCAGTAGTAAAGTGACTAGAAGTGGTAGCAATGCATGCTGAATTGTCTTCAAGAATAGGTGTAGGCTCAGGAATAGGAAAGCCAAGATCTGCGAGTAAGTGGCGAAGGTAGATAGCCTCTTTGACCGCATCGCACAGAGCAATGTATTCAGCTTCACACGTAGACAGCGCCACAGTAGTCTGGAGTTTAGATCGCCAGGAGATAAGACATCCGTTATAATGGAAGCACCATCCAGTCGTAGACCTGCGAGTTTTCTTATCGGTGGCCCAGTCAGAGTCGGCATGACCAATAAGATGAGCAGAAGCGGACTTGGTAGGGAAAAAGATACCAGTATTGGGAGTATTTTTGAGATATCGAAGTACTCGCTTGGCTGCGGTCAGATGGGCTTCCGTGGGATTTTTCTGGACTCGAGATAGGATACTGACAGCTGTACCAATATCTGGACGGGTACACCAAGCGGCATAGTGAAGGCTCCCAATAATTTTGCGATATAATTCTCGACCATCGGTGCTTAGCGTAGGGGACGTATGGTTGGGATCTTCTCGCGGATGCAGGGTGAAATCCGTAGTCATAGGAGTAGGAGATGGAGTACTGTCTTGGAGTCCAAATCTGTGAATCATATTATTGATGTACTGTTTTTGGTGTAGCGTGATACCAGTGGTAGACTTGTCTATGGCGATTCCTAGCAGCCAGGATACTTCACCAAGGTCTTTGATGGGAAAGTCCTTTTTGAAGGAAGTCTTGAGATCTTCAAGATGAGCCGATACTGGAGAAACTAGTAGTAGATCATCAACATAGACTGAGATGATAAGGTGGCGAAGATCTTCCTTTAGGACACAAATACAAGGATCTGCAGTACTTTGGGAGAAACCATAGTTGGTTAGCCACGTGTGTAGGGTGAGAAACCAATTTCTTGGCGCTTGCTTTAGTCCATACAGGTTCTTTTTCAGCTTTACCACCAGATTTTCTTGGTTCTGATTCCTGGGTGTAAGATCCAGTACACTGTCCAGTCCTTCTGGTATGTTGATGTATACGTCTTCTTGTAACTCGGCGATAAGAAACGCAGTGTCGACATCGATTTGGTGTCCATGCCATCCAAGGCGAGCCATGATACTTAGTATCATTCGTAGACTGGCGGACTTGACAACAGGTGAGTAGATATCATCATAATCCACGTCCTTGATTTGACTGTATCCTTTGACTACAAACCTGGCCTTGAAGCGAGAGAGAGTACCATCTTTATTGGTTTTTACCTTGAAATGCCATCTCGTGCCAACTGTACGTGCTCCAACGGGTAGCGTAGTTAGTTCGAAGGCCTGGTTCTGGTGCAAGGACTGGAGTTCTGATTTAATGGCCATGAGCCATTCCGCGCTGTGAGGGGAAGAAAGGGCTTCTGAGTAATTCTGTGGTTCCGGAATGGTACGTGGGTCAGTAGGGAGTGTACCCCCACTGGGATAATCCCCCACTGCGACTATGGGGACAGGCATGGGATCATAGTCGAAACCGCGCGAGAGCAGAGCAGTAGGGGCAGGCGCAGGGGCCGGGCCGGGCAAACCCGGGCTGGACAGGTACGGAAAACTGGTCTCATCAAACTGCACGTGACGGCTGACCAGAAATCGGCCAGTAGACGGGTTGTGTACGACATATCTTGGGGAATTCTCCGAATACCCCACGAACACCATGCGACGGGCCTTCGGCTCGAATTTTTTCTGATCAGAGGGCGGAATAGTGACGTACGCAGTACAGCCGTACTCGCGAAGAACAGAGAGTTTAGGAGATACGCCGTGTACAGTCTGATAGGGCGAACCACCATCAGCACCGCAGACCGGATTGTACAGTACATTCCGCAGTACCGCGGACGTACTGAACGCGGTAGTCCACAGGCGCCGTGGTACGCCTGAACGAGTCATGAGCGCGATACTCGTACTGTGGAGTAACCCCCATGCTCGCTCCATATGGCCGAGCTGGTGATGACTGTAGGGGGCGGTAAAGCGGAGATCGACATGATGACGAAGGCAGACGTCCGACGTACCAGCCCCAGTGTACACGGACTCACTGTCCGCCTTGAGGGTACAGGTCCAGGGATCATCAGGGTAGCGACGCGCGTAGATGGTACGAATCGTAGTCAGAATGGAGTCCAGAGCAGTAGGTACTTCACCCTTAGAGTGAAGAAAACGAAGCCAGATGTACCCCGAGTACCTGTCAATGACACCTAGGGCATAGGAGGGGGTATCCGCAGGGCCCTGGACAGGTCCATACAGATCCGTGGATAATTTTTGGAAAATTCGCGAGGGTTTCGTACCTCCGCCGCGGTTCCTGGAGGCCAGTTTAGCCTTGGAGATGGCGCAGTCATCGCAGAATTGGAGCGAATTAATGTCGGCGTAGGTGTAGGATACCTCCTCCGGAAAATGCACGAGTTGGCGGCGAAGACAGTCCGCCGAGGCATGACCAAAACGGCGATGATATAGGGCGGCCAGATCAGGGTTTCCTGAAGTAGGGTTTCTGGTAGTGACTAAGGACATAGGTCCTTATGGGAGACACGTAGGACCTTATGTCTGCCTAGTCAACACCTAGCTAGGCCTACGTGTGCCTAGTCATAATCTAGTCAGTCCTAGTTGGACATGAGTCACTGTCTAGTCGGGCTTAGTCACTGCCCAGTCAGGCTGACGTCGGCATTAAATCCTACACAGTCATACCTAGTCAATGCCACGTCATCATAATCCTTGCTTAGTCAGCAAGGTAATCACATGTCAACCCCGTAGTAACCCGGGGTAACCCAGGTGTAAACTAGCTGACTAGGATAGACAGGTGCAAACCAGCCACCTGCCTTCCGAGAAGGGTTAGCCTCTCGGAAAAGTATAAAAGGGGCAACACCATGCCCAACATGTAACCAATCTCATACTTCCAAACACCATCAACACTTCCAACACCAACAAATCCTCTACAGCAGGCACCAGCCAGGACAACCGACACTTGCACCTTACTTGGCTTCGGAGCGGTTCATCATCAAGATTTTTTTCATCTTGACAACACTCTATAAGATCCTGTATTACACGAAGACCAACGAAAGACCGATCACCTTCCGTCTGGGCTTCCTGTGTGCAACGGTGTCATCGTTGAACTCACTACGACCGACGGGTCTATGAGTATCAACCCTGGGCCATACTCATCGCTAGAGGAAACTTTGGAAGAACTGGAAGAATTACACGCCTATTTCTCCGGAGACACAAACAAAGGCCGTGCTGCCCGCAAACAAGACCCCGAAGACAATCCAAATCCGCCAACGAAAAGCCGAGGTCGTAAAAACGACAACGAGTATACTCTAAATACCGACATACATCTGCGGATTTCTGAGAAGACTACTTCTTGTGACGCACGCTCCCAGCTATCATGGATGGGGTCGGATCTACCTCCAGTCACCAAGACATGGAAGGGTTGCGTGAGCAACAAATCACCGAATTGCAACAACAATTGCGGCAACAACATCAACAGTTGGCGAGCCAAGCGCAGCAACTTGAACAAGCCGGTGCTACGGTTAACGCACTCCAGGCTCAGCTTCAACACCTCTCAGTCGGTAACAATGGAGCTGTATCCCATGGACCTCGCATGACTATTGATGCCCACAAGTGCATCAAGCTCGCCCCTCTTGAAAGAATCAGTGGCAGAATTACTGCTCAACTGAGGGATTGGTTCACCATCGCCCGTACCAACGTTATTGCCAACCATCTCAACCCGGACTCAACAGAGGCAGTACAATACGTGGCCTCACATTTCAAGATGCCGCTCGCTAGATGGTGGGCGAGACGTGTATCGGAGAGCTCGGCCGACAATGGGGGTTTTCTATCCTTCGATGAGCTAGCCGAGGCAGCCATGAAGATGTATGTTGCTCGTGATCCTGAAACAGTGGCACGAGAAAAACTCGACAAGTTGGTACAGCGAAAGTCAGTGGTCGAATACGTTCACCAATTTGAAGATCTACAATCTCAAATTCATGAACGCAGTCCTAAGGATCGTCTCTTAGATTTTATCAAAGGGTTGAAGACTACTATCAAAGAAAAAGTTCAAGTACAAGATCCACAAACCTATGAGGAGGCAGTACGCATTGCCGAGACTTTTGACACTATCCTATACGGCCAGGGCGATAAGTACCGGAAGACCCTTGGGCTCTACAAATCCCGAGTGGGGTCTGGATCATCGGTCTACCCACGAGGGGGCTACTTTTCAAACCGAAGCGGGCCACAACCTATGGAGCTCGGACATCTGCACAACATTGACTTTGATGAGGAGGCATCGGACGATGAATCATCGTGTCTCTATCACCTCCATCAATCCGAAGCTCCGCGACATGCTACAAAGCATTTCCGCAAGCAACAACGCCCGGAGAGAAATCAAACTCAAAAAGCAAGTGGATGTATCTACTGCCGACAACGTTCACATGATGTGAAGACATGCCCTTTGGCAAAGATTCACGAGCGGAAAAAGATGGGTTTCAACCCAAGGCACCCAGCTTCCCCCTTCCCGTTTCGCCAGCAAAAAAACTTGCCAGGCCGGCGGGGCAGTTACCGTCATTGACTCCGCCGCAGCCAATTTCACGGCCACCCCCGATGAATCCACCTCCGGCAACTGAAAATTTTCCGATCGTACGAAGACTTTCATGGACTCGTACTCCGAAAATTGCGAAACGATATCAACTACGCCGATATTTCACAACTGAAGACTACAAACTCAATTTCAAGGAATATGAGTTTCTTCAGAATCGATACGGCCCGTTCACATGTGATGGAGCATGTGATGATCAAGGTCTCAACACTAATCACGCCGTATGGTTTTCTCCAAGCAACTCGTTTATGCGACAAAAGTTTTGTGCCAATGACAACGTCTACTGCAACCCTCCGTTTTCGGAAATACTCCATTTTCTCGACCACTACTTCTCGAGCAAGCATCTTGCAACTCGAGCGTGCTTCATACTTCCACGATGGCCTAATCAACAATGGTACAAGAAGTATGTGGGACATGGGCTGCGCCGTGTCCATACTTATCGAATGGGAGCCGACATCTTCACCGTACCCAAGCCGATACCCGGGAAACCAGCTCATCGTGTTTCGCCCGGACCGCTACGATGGGACGTAGATGTCTATGTCAACGATCAATTGGCAGGCATACCTCCGGTGGCCCGTATATCCAGTATTACGGCTCCACAGCAAGACTGCCTATTGACAATCAACGGAACTCTTCAATCCAAGCCAGCCAATTTTCTGATCGACTCTGGAGCAGGTCGTAACTTTCTTGCAGCGAAATTTCTGGCTACCATGGATCTGAAAAATGATGCTAATCTCAAGCTCTACGATATCGATACCCGAGTCCGGCAAGCTGATGGTCAGTTATCCCTGTCTTCCAAATCAATATCTGCTACCTTTGAAGTCGACGGTTTCCGAGATCAAGCCACATTTGTGATCACTACTTTGCCACACACGGATGCTATTCTTGGGAAACCGTGGCTAACCAAGCACAATCCACATATCGATTGGAACAAACACACCATCACGATGTCGAATGGAACAACTATCCAAGCCGACACTACGACTCAACGGGACTCGGAGCTACATCTACTTTCCGCGGAACAAATGAACCGACTTCTTCGGAAAAAGAATCAACTGGATACCATTTATGTTTGCTGTGTCAAGGCTAGTACGGATCCTGACAGCAATGAGGTATCTACGACATATGACAAAGAATCAACAGATCCACTGCAACAGGCACATGATGATATTCAACAACTTACTTCAGACCAAGATGCCGCGTGGACATCCAGTCTTCGGCACATCCTGCATCACTTTGTGGATATCATCAAGCCTCCAACTTCATTGCCGCCTACAAGACAGTGGGATCACTCAATCGAATTGGTTCCAGATGCGAAACCTCCTAAACAACGATGTTATCGGATGTCACCTGCGGAGACCGCCGATCTGAAAAAACAGCTCAATCAAATGTTGGACAATGGATGGATTCGGCCCTCTACTTCGCCTTTTGGAGCACCGGTACTCATGGTAAAGAAGAAGGACGGGACGAATCGAGCATGTATTGACTACCGGCAACTCAACTCGCTAACCAAGAAGAATGTCTATCCTATACCGCGCATTGACGAAATGCTGGACAATCTGCAAGGAGCAAAGATATTCACTTCTATGGACCTCTACAAGGGTTATCATCAGTGCCGCTTGAACTCAACGGATGGATCTATTGAGCGGTCTGCTTTCAAAACCCGATGGGGCCTGTTTGAGTACTTGGTTCTTCCGTTTGGACTGTGCAACGCCCCGGCAACATTTATGGCAATGATGAATGATGTTCTACGCCCGTACCTCGACAAATTCGTATGCTTCCTCGACGATATCCTGATTTACTCCAAGTCCAGGGCAGAACACCTACATCATTTGCAAATGGTGCTATCAACGTTACTTCAGTATGATCTTCATCTACAACTCAAATAATGCTCTTTCGGCAAGGACAGTGTGCTTTTTCTAGGGCACATTGTCAGTCAAGCCGGAATATCCGTCGATCCAGCAAAGATTGAAGCCGTCCAAAAATGGCCTACTCCTACTAATCTCAAAGAGATTCGAGCTTTCCTCGGTTTTGCTAATTACTATCGACGGTTTGTGCGAAACTACTCAAAGATAGCTGGCCCTATCCAAGCTCTTACAAAAACTACTTCATCTTCCTGCGGACAGTGGAATGATACTGCTCAAAAGGCGTTTGAAGAACTGAAACAAGCCTTGACCACTGCCCCTACGTTGGTCCTACCGCAAATTGGAAGTCATGAAGAAAAATTTACTCTCTACACGGATGCTTCGGGCTTCGCTATCGGTGCCGTCTTATTGCAAGATCAAGGAAACGGCCTTCAACCTGTGTCATATCATGCCCGCCGACTGCACCAACGGGAGGCTAACTATCCCATCCACGAGAAAGAATTACTCGCAGTCGTCGATGCAATCAAGACATTTCGGTGTTATCTGGAAGGATGCGCCAGAATCACCGTCATTACGGATCATGATACGCTTCGGCATTTCATGAAACAAAAGGATCTCAGTGGCCGACGAGCCAGGTGGAGCGAGTACTTGTCACCGTACATCTCCTACCTTGAAATCCTGTATCGAAAAGGCTCGTGCAACCAAGCGGATGCTCTCTCTCGTCGCCCGGATCTGGAAAAACAAATGCTACCGTATATGGATTCTCAACCGACAACCGAGGTTGCTTTGAGCTCCATGATGACGGAGTCATCCACAACTCTTGTTGACCGCATTAAAGAAGCGTATCAACATGACAATTACTACCTGCCAACATCTACACGACCGTCATGGATCACCTACTCAACCACGGACAACTTGTTTTATGTGAACAATCGGGTCTGCGTCCCGCAAGCCCCACGACTCCCTCCACCGGCCGTGGGGTGCCGCTTTGCGCTTGCGAGTAGAAGTTGATGACAATTTGTTGTTACGCCAACAAATTATGTTTGAACTCCATGACTCTCCTATGGCAGGACATCCCGGTGTCAACCGCACCTTGGCAAACATCACTCGGCGTTTCTACTGGCCGGGAATGAGCAAAGACATCAGGTACTATGTCAAGGTGTGCACTACATGCCAACAAGTCAAGTCCGGCCGCCATAAACCATATGGTACCCTACATCCTCTGCCAGTTCCAGATCGACCCTGGCAAATTGTGGGACTTGACTTGGTCACGGATCTACCACCATGCCAAAACTACGACAGCATGGTTGTTTTTGTATGCCTACTTACCAAACAAGCGTTCGTCACTCCAACCACCAAGACTGTGGATGCTGCGGGAATGGCTGCTATATTCCGCAACACTGTCTTCGGGCACCGAGGGCTTCCAGATACCTTGGTATCCGACATGGATACCCGGTTCATTTCTACCGTCTGGCAGAATCTGTTTCAATCCCTCGGTACTACTTTGATCATCTCTACAGCTTATCATCCAATGACCGATGGACAGACGGAGCGGACGATACAAAGTTTGGAAGGCATACTACGAGGAATTATCAATCCGCTACAAGATAATTGGGTAGAACTCTTACCTTTGGTTGAGTTCTGCTACAACAACAGAGTCCAGGACTCCATTGCAACTACGCCGTTTGTGGCAAATCTGGGTTTTGATCCCGTCATGCCAGCCGACATCGGTACCTCTCGTCCAAGAGTGGATGCGGATCCGTTCAACCGCCTGCAAGAAATACGGACGCTCATTCACCACAATGTGGCGTTGGCAAAACTCAAGCAACAGGAATACGCCAACAAAGGACGACTACCCCACTCTTTTCAAGTTGGAGATAAAGTTCGAGTAAATGCTGAACACCTCCGTATCGCGGGACAAACATGTCAAAAACTACGAGACAGGTTTGTTCTCGGTCCTTTCGAGATCATTGAACAAATTTCTCCAGACAGTTTTCGGCTACGTCTACCCGCTCACATGAAAAGAGTACATCCAGTTTTTCATGTGGACCGCCTGGAACTACTACATGAAGACGAAGCTACACACCCATCCCCGCCTCGCCCGGAAACATGTGTGGCGGACGAAACTGAATTCCAGGTGGACTCCATTATCAATGTTCGTTTCAACCGAAACAGCTCAGGTCTCCAATTCTTGGTCCATTGGGCACCGCCCTATGATGCCCCGGATTTTGATTCATGGGAACCTTTCCGTACGGTTGATGATCTACAAGCACTGGATGAGTTTCTACAAACTGCTACGTGGCGCCAATTTGTTCTTACTCCCAGATACTTGGCGTTCGCTGCAAAATACCCCTCACGGATCCCATGTTTGCAAGAAAATTGAAGTGTTGAGTGTACGAGTACGACTACTTCTACGGTACAATACATCGTACGACTGCAACAACAACGTACACCCACTACTACTCCTACACTACGACGCTACGTACGACTACGACTACCTGACATCGTTTTATATTTCCAATTTTCTACCGGACTTCAAAAAAAAAAACTACGCGCAGAACGCTTCTACGTCAGAAAAATGCGGAATGACGTCCTCCAGTTTGATGGATTACGACTACGGAAAAATATCCGGAATATTCCGTACTTCAGGATACTCAAAACACGTCATCTACTACTTGCTGATGTCCGCTGAAACACGCTTCAAATACGAAATGACGTAAACTTTTTGAAGAACTGACGTCGAAAATATCATATTTGAATTCCGGACCAAAAACTACAATCCTGATGAGTCAGCGCGTACCACACTGGCAGAAAACTGTCCGCAGAAAATCGAGTCTACTCTCCAGTTTTCGCCCAGATTTATATTCCAGAAACTACATGAGTATTTTTTTAAATACTCATGTCCTACCAGCACCTGACGGTACTGTTACGACTACCTGCAAAACACGCGACTACTGACTCGCGAGTTTGAGCGCGATCGCGCGACTACCACACTCCAAGCTTGACCATCGACAAAATCGCGATGAAGCGACGCCATCAAAATCTTGAATGGCATTCAAACATGAGACTAGCAGTCTCAAACATGACGATTTCGAAAAGAGGCGCCACCCCCTTGGCCCTCTATGTTGAAATCGTCGACTTTGTTGTTAAGGGAGGTGGAGACATCCACATTCACTATCGCTACACCAAGCGATATGACTCCCTCAACAAGATCGAACGCGATGCATGTATGGAGTACATGAAATCATCGCAGTTCGCTTCCCTATATCGATCTGATGCCTATGCTACACTGGCATTCAGTCGATCAACAAAGGTGCCACAACCAGTGGCGCCACATCGTCTGGCCGGGTTGATGTACAAGTACTCGTACATCGTACCTGCAGCCACTGACCCCATTGAAGATCCTGTGCAGTCGACCTGGGTGGAGCTTCTCCAGGACGCTGTGGAGCGCGACAATCTACCTATTCGCGCTGCGAAAAGACGCGCGATCGAGCGCATCAGCATCGCAGATGATGCCGACTTTTTCTATGGGACAGGCGAGGGGAGCGACAGCATCAGCATCGCCACCACAGATGTCGCCGACCCTCCGGAATCCGTACCAGTACTCGTACAGTCATCCGTACGAGATTTCATAGATCTGACAGGTACGAGTACTAACACGGATTCGTACGAGCAGCAGTACGAGTACGATTTCGCCCCTGAAGAAGTTTCCAGTACTTTTGACAGTACTTCAGCTGGTTCCAACCGTCAGAAATCGCTCGTACGGAACGAATACGAGTACGAAAACACCCCAGAGGTGGCTCACAATCAAGAACACAGCAATAACGCGAATGCATCCCCGCACACCGTCCCTGCCCGCTTGATAATTGTGCACCCTGGTCATGATAGCGATGATGAATCGTGTCATGGGGTTGGTTTCGGCCAACAATTCCCTTCGTGCACTGACCTGACAGCTCTTCCGGATGTTATAGAGCAACTGTGTCAAGTCTCCCTTGACCCTTGCTCTGATGACTTCTCATTCGTTCCGTCTATCACTCCGGTTGATGAGCTTCAAGACGTGCAGCTCTTCGGTCCAGATTTCTTTAAGTGTCTAGATATATAGTAGTGTTTGGTGCGCCGAGGACGCCGCACAGGAGGGAGGGCGGTACTAAGGACATAGGTCCTTATGGAACACACGTAGGACCTTATGTCTGCCTAGTCAACACCTAGCTAGCCCTACGTGTGCCTAGTCATAGTCTAGTCAGTCCTAGTCGGACATGAGTCACTGTCTAGTCGGGCTTAGTCACTGCCCAGTCAGGCTGACGTCGGCATAAAATCCTACACAGTCATACCTAGTCAATGCCACGTCATCATAATCCTTGCTTAGTCAGCAAGGTAATCACATGTCAACCCCGTAGTAACCCGGGGTAACCTAGGTGTAAACTAGCTGACTAGGATAGACAGGTGCAAACCAGCCACCTGCCTTCCGAGAAGGGTTAGCCTCTCGGAAAAGTATAAAAGGGGCAACACCATGCCCAACATGTAACCAATCTCATACTTCCAAACACCATCAACACTTCTAACACCAGCAAGCCCTCTACAGCAGGCACCAGCCAGGACAACCGACACTTGCACCTTACTGGCAGGGCATCAAAAACCCCGAAAACGGGGTGGACGTGGGCATCCAGGTCAGCTCAGACTCGTATGAGGCTTTCCTGGCCGGGACTATCCCGGCCCGCACCAGCAAGCACGAGAGGTCGCAAGAATCCTCACTAGGGCGTGGGTGTTCTAAGGGTGTTGCAGATTTTTAGTGGGTATTCCCTCTTGCACACGTAGTCTAGACACCATATAGGACGTGCATGCCAATGGAGGGGTGCTAATAATGGTGGGGTTGGGAGAACGAGCCATTCTAAGGTGTAAAAGGGGCTTAGACTGCCAGTTTTGCTGCACGGATCACTTTGTCTTGGGTGTTTTGGGGGTGTTGCAGATTTTTAGTGGGTATGCCCTCTTGCACATGTGTTCTAAGCATCATTTAGGATGTGCATACGAAGGGAGGGGTGCTAACAATGGTGGGGCTGGGAGAACGAGCCATTCTAAGGTGTAAAAGGCGCTAAAACTGCCAGTTTTGCTATACAACTCACTATGGCTTGGGTGGTTTGGGGGTGTTGCAGATTTTTAGTGGGCATGCCCTCTTCCACATGCGTTCTTAACATCATGTAGCATGTGCATGCACATGGAGGGATGCTTTTAATAATGGTGGGGTTGGTAGAACGAGCCATTCTAAGGTGTAAAAGGGGCTGAAACTGCCAGTTTCGCTGCATGAATCACTTGGTCTTGGGTGTTTTGGGGGTGTTGCAGATTTTTAGTTGGCATGCCCTCTTGCACCTGTGTTGTAAACATCATGTAGCATGTGCATGCCAATGGAGGGGTGCTATTAATGGTGGGGTTGGGAAAACGAGCCATTCTAAGGCGTGAAAGGGGCTAAAACTGCCAGTTTTGCTATATAACTCACTAGGGCTTGGGTGTTTTGGGGGTGTTGCAGATTTTTAGTGGGCATGCCCTCTTGTACATGCGTTTTGAACATCATGTAGCATGTGCATGCCCATGGAGGGGTGCTAATAATGGTGGGGTTGGGAGAACGAGCCATTCTAACGTGTAAGGTGTGAAAGAAAAAAAACTGCAAGTTTTTCTTAGACGAAAAATTCGCGCCATGACGCCAAAACTTGAAGGCACTAGTCCGCTATTCAAGAAATGTGCTCTAGATACCATTACCTTTCATTTGAACCCGTTTCGGGCCACTTTCCTATTCAAGAAAGCTCCTACTAAAACCCTACAAACAACACCTTGAACGCAAAATCGAAAGGGAAGCGTGGCACGCACCTTGTAAACCTCATCTGCAACGCGAAGCGCTCTTCTACGCCGGTCACACTTGTCGCCGCATTCCAAACAAGCACAGTCCTTAAGCTTGTGCTGGCCAATATGATCCAAAAAGCTTAATCGACATCCAACTACGCATGAGTACTCGGACTTGTACCGATGGGACATGCAAAGCACAAGAACCATGCTGTCAGGTATGCGTCACAGGATGGCTAGCTACAAGTCTCAAGCAGGTACTGAACACATGTACCCAATATTTACTTACCCAGTTGTGGACGGTGAAGCTTGCACCCACGCGTCTCCAGACCGTTTCAGAATCAAGGAATGATTCTTCATGGTCATGAGGGCTTGGCCGAGTGTGTCACCCATTGTGACTCGACGTCGACTCAGGGACTTGTCGTGCAGGAGAGCCACAAGGCGACCATCAGGGCCTGCCAGGTATGTGTCGTATCCTCCACTGTCTCTACCATATGGCATTGCTGGCACCAACTCCTCGACTAACATCACTTGGAAGGTGCCCTCCTTGTACTTCTGAAGCAAGGCTTCATGTAGACCTGGTATGTCATCAGGGTGGGCGAACCACCTGACCCCACACTGCTTCACGTGTTGGGCTATGTCGATTCAGGACCGTAGGATCTTGCCGTAGCCCAGGGTTGCTCAAGCAAGTTCGCCATGTGACCCTGGATCTTAAGTTGTTTTGGGGGTATTGCAGATCTTTAGTGGGTACGCCCTTTCGCACATGTATTCTAGACACCATGTAGGATCTGCATGCGAATGGATAGGTGCTAATAATGGTGGGGTAGCTAGAACGAGCCATGCTAAGGTGTAAAAGAGGCTAAAACTGCCAGTTTTACTTCGTGGATCCCATGGGCTCGGGTGTTTTGGGGGTGTTGCTGACTTTAGTTGGGTATGCCCAATTGCAAATGTCCTCTAGGCATTATGAGGGATGTGCGTACCAATGCAGGGGTGCTAATAATGGTGGGGTTGGAAGAGCGAGCCTTTCTAAGGTGTGAATGGGTTTGCAGGAAAAAAAACTGCAGGTTTTTCTTAAACGAAAAATCGCGTTATGACGCCACAACTTAAAGGCACTTGTCCGCTATTCAAGAAATGTGCACTACATACCCTTACCTTTCATTTGAACCCGTGTCGGCCCACTTTCCTATTCAAGAAAGCTCCTTCTAAAAAACCGGTCTTTCACTACTGAGAAGAGGGGGTACACCATGGTTGAAATAGCTGTGGGATAGCACAAGCATGTGCGGTCTTCGAGGTCATGGTATTCATATGGGAATGGGTAGGCACATGACCCAGTAATGGAACGCGGGACTGGTAACATGTGGAGATGTGGCAAGATGACAGTGTCGAGAAGATGCATCCAATCATCTGGTGACGGGGCATTCTGCGAAGGAATGCATGCAAGGCAAAAGTGAGTGCATGGAGTACTCAATGCGGGAAGGAGAACGAAAATGTGTATTACAAGTAGCGGACATGTCATTACCTGAAAGCACAGATGTATGGAAGGGGAATGGTTAAATGTCACTCGCGACGGACCTCAGTCTTGATGTTGAAAGCACGGAGGAGAGCACGGAATGTCCGGATTGCATCAGGGTCTGACAGGCGATGGACGATGATTGCGCGTTGGATGGTATTTTTTTTGAAGCTAGGCATAGCTTTCATGATGCGATGTAGAGGCATCAAGCCACGTACGTTCTTCAAGTACAGTTCAAACGGTCCAGGCTGTATGATGGAGGCAACTGGCTGTGTCGGTAATTCTCCATTGGTGTTATCAATCAGTGGAATGTTAGTTTTACCTGTAGCTTCTTTCACAAGGGGGACGATGTGCTTGAAATAAGGCGGAGAGATGCCGGCGACAGGTGCCAAGATCAGGTTGGCCTAGGGTGTTGCCAAGCGAGTGCCATCTGGAGCGGTGAAATCCTGGATGCCTGGGTTGAACAAAGAAGCTGAAGTTGCTTGGATAGCAGCAGTGACATGTCTGGGGGCGTTCTTAGCAACGAAGTAATCAGGATCTTTGTCTGTTAGGGCGTCACGGGTCGGTCTGCCACACGGAAAACTCTGAGAATGATGGTAGTCAAGGTTGAAGATTGCCAGCTGAGTGCCTACGACATCGCCAGTATTGAGATGTCCGAAGTTGAAAGCCATCTTGTAAGGGACCCAACACATGACGACTGGTGACTGATCAGTAGACGCAGACGGACCCTTCATGGATGAAGCCTGGCGGAGGACGTCTGCTAGGAGTGATGAGGAGGAGGCGGGGAGGTTGGGAGTTGCAAGTGGTAATGTTGGGGTGGGTAACGATGTGGCATTGGAGTCAGGGTTGTCTGATGTGTCAGGCGGGATGGATGAAACGTTGTCGGAACTGGTGGCTGAAGTTTCAGTGTAAAAGGGGTTGAAACTGCCAGTTTTGCCGCATGGATCAATTGGTCTTGGGTGTTTTGGGGGTGTGCAGATTTTTAGCGGTTATGCCCTTTTGCACATGTGTTCTAGACATCATGTAGGATGTCCATGCCAATGGAGGGGTGCTAATAATGGTGGGGTTGGCAGAACAAGCCATTCTTAGGAGTAAATGGGTTGCAAAAAAAAACTTCTTGTTTTTCTTAAACGAACAAATCGCGCCATGACGCCAAAACTTAAAGGCACTAGTCCGCTATTCAAGAAATGTGCTCTAGATACCGTTACCCTTCATTTGAACCCGTTTCGGGCCACTTTCCCATTCGAGAAAGCTCCTACTAAAAAGGTCTAAATATCATGTGCGATATGCATGCGAATGGAGGGGTGCTAATAAAACCCTAAATCCCCAAAACCCTACACCTCTAAAATACATAAACCCTAATCACCCCAAAAACCACCCCGGAAACCCAAAACGGCCGCCCTACAACCGCTTTAAGCCGCAGTCCCCTCCTCTTCTCGCCCTCCCGTCCCATGCACTTTTCACAAGAATGGAAAATATACATATTCTTTAGGATATATGACCTATATCATTCATTCCAAAGTCATATCTCATTTAGTAGTGATTCGTTCATGTCAAGCATCTAGTACATGGAGCACATTCATGGTAAAATCTAAACACAAGTTGAAGACGAATCGTCATGTTGAAAATCTTGAGAAGGCCAAGCTTCTCCCGCCTCGAAAATTTCGTGAAGCCAAATTATCCACCTCTACATAAATCGTGGGGATTATGCCTCCGGATGACAGGTGCTCTTGAAAGTCATCGGAGTTACAGAAGTTGTGCCATGTAGGTGTGAGAAGGAACTCCTCCATTGCACGCAATGGATCAGCCTCCCTACAATAGGCATCCCGAATTCAATCACAACATGATATATCCTTAATAAATCTTTTACGACACGAATAGCTTTAACTACAATGCAAACAATCTTGTGCATATTTCTCACCACATGGAGATCTATAAGGTACAATATGATGTGAGCATTTCGCTATTGTCGATGCAATTATTATTCTCGTTTAGATATCAGTATTATGTAGTTCTACATGTAGGCATAGAGTCGTGGTAGACATACTCCAACTCGATCCAGAGAGCGTCCTCGATTGGGTAGTCCCTCCACAGTATGAGGGTTTAGGGTTTGGGTTTTTGAGTTTGGGTTTTCATAGACCCTGAACAACGTTGCAGAAATAAACAGCAGGTTTTTCTTAATCGAATAATGGCGCCATGACGCCAAAACTTAAAGGCACATGTCCCCTATTCACGAAATGTGCTCTAAATACCCTTGCCTTTCATTTGAACCCGTATCGGCCCACTTTCCTATTCAAGAAAGCTCCTACAAAACCCCTAAACCCCTCAACCCCTCAACCCCTCAACCCCTCAACCCCTAAACGCAAAAACCCAAGAAAAAACCCTTATTCCATAACCCTAAAAACCCTAAAAAGCTTCGGGCGTGGAAGACACGCCGAGTAGAAAGATAGTTTCCGCACCAACGCGGATAAGCAGATCCCGTCTTCGATTGGGGTGGACGGGAACATATCTTACCCGCCCACGACACTGAGACCGATTTTCGACCGAATAACGGAACGCTGACAATTCCGCCAGGGTCGATCGAGCTAGTTGTCTGATATATCGATATATTTCTTTGATGATGCCAGACAGGAGGCTGTGTTCCACGAGGAGACACGAATCCTTTGTGTGACTGTTCGGGACATCAACGGTCCATGACAGTACAGAGACACGGCAATCAGCTCTCTTCAAGCGGGGTGAGTTATCCCCACAATGTTCAGTCTCCAAGCCATTCTAAGGCGTGAAAGGGGCTAAAACTGCCAGTTTTGCATCAAAACTCAAAAGGGCTTGGGTGTTTTGGGGGTGTTGCAGATATTTAGTGGGTATACCCTCTTGCACATGTGTTGTAAGCATCCATTAGGATGTGCATGCCAATGGAGGGGAGCTAATAATGGTGGGGTTGGGAGAACAAGCCATTCTAAGACGTGAAAGGGCCTAAAACAACCAGTTTTGCTTCAAGACTCACAAGGGCTTGGGTGTTTAAGGGTGTTGCAGATTTTTGGTGGGTATGCCCTCTTGCATATGTGTTGTAAGCATCATGTAGGATGTGCATGCCACTGGAAGGGTGCTATAAATGGTGGCCGGGTTGGGAGAACAAGCCATTCTAAGGCGTGAAAGGGGCCAAAACGGCCAGTTTTGCTTCAAAACTCACTAGGGCTTGGGTGTTTCTGGGGTGTTGCAGATTTTTAGTGGGTATACCCTCTTGCACGTGTGGTCAAAACATCATTTGGAATGTGCATGCCAATGGAGAAGTGCTAATAATGTTGGGGTTGGGAGAAGAACCCATTCTAAGGCGTGAAAGGGGCTAAAACTGCCAGTTTTGCTTCAAGACTGATAAGGGCTTGGGTGTTTTGGGGGTGTTGCAGACTTTTAGTGGGTATGCCCTCTTGCACATGTGTTGTAAGCATCATTTAGGATGTGCATGCCGATGGAGGAGAGCTAAAATTGTTCGGCTGGGAGAACGAGCCATTCTAAGGTGTAAAAGGGGCTGAATCTGCCAGTTTTGCTGCATGGATCATTTGGTTTTTGGTGTTTCGGGGGTGTAACAGATTTTTAGATGCTATGCCGTCTTGCACATGTAGTCTAGACACCATGTAGTATGTGCATGCCTATGGAGCTAGGGGAGCTAATAATGGTGGGGTTGGGAGAACTAGGCATTCTAAGCTGTAAATGTGGATGCAGAAAAAAACTGTGGGTTTTTCTTAAACGAAAAAATCACGCCATGACGCCAAAATTTAAAGGCACTCGTCCGCTATTCAAGACATTTGGTCTATATACGCTTACCTTTCATTTGAACCTGGTTCGGCCCGCTTTCCTATTCAAGAAAGCTCCTACTAAAACAAAAACCCGGTTGGGAGAACGAGCCAGTCTAAGGCGTGAACAATGAAGGTTTTCTTAAACGAGAAAATCGCGCCATGACGCCAAAACTTGTAGGCTTTGGTCCGCTGTTCAAGAAATGTGATCCAAATACCCTGACCTTTCATTTGAACCCATTTCGGCCCACTTTCCTATTCAAGAAAGCTCCTACAACTAAATGCCCTTACCTTTCATTTGAACCCGTTTCGGCCCACTTTCCTATTCAAGAAAGCTCCTACTTAAAACAAAAACCCGGTTGGGAGAACGAGCAAGTCTAAGGCGTGAACAATGAAGGTTTTCTTAAACGAGAAAATCGCGCCATGACGCCAAAACTTGTAGGCTTTGGTCCGCTGTTCAAGAAATGTGATCCAAATACCCTGACCTTTCATTTGAACCCATTTCGGCCCACTTTCCTATTCAAGAAAGCTCCTACAACTAAATGCCCTTACCTTTCATTTGAACCCGTTTCGGCCCACTTTCCTATTCAAGAAAGCTCCTACTTAAAACAAAAACCCGGTTGGGAGAACGAGCCAGTCTAAGGCGTGAACAATGAAGGTTTTCTTAAACGAGAAAATCGCGCCATGACGCCAAAACTTGTAGGCTTTGGTCCGCTGTTCAAGAAATGTGATCTAAATACCCTTACCTTTCATTTGAACCCATTTCGGCCCACTTTCCTATTCAAGAAAGCTACTACTAAAACCCTAAAACCCTTGGCGTCCGAAGGCTCCACTGTCGAAACCCTAGAGCGCATGTTGCAGATGAGCGAGTTTGAAGTCTTGAAGGCGATGAATAGGAAGAGGATCGCGAACATCAGTCATGAGGGTGAGTTCCACTTGCGCTTGAAGCATGGAGGATGTGCGCTCTTGGGAGATTAACTGTGGTACACCCCTAGGGTGTAAAACTGTTGTCCGAGCGTAATGGACAGAATTGAACAAATTCAGCCATGCAGTTGTGTGCACAAAGAAAGCTCCTACTAACTAACCTATGCACTCACGTTTGTTACGGAGTGCATGCCTACTAGGGACGGTGTGAGAGCTGCCAATATATATCTAGGAGAGACCCCTAGTCTGCCACCAACCGTGGAAAATATTCAACCGATGCGTGCAGACTTCCGCGGGTCTCACAAGGGCATGCACGCGTCGATGTTGATCACGACGTTGTGGAGGGATCGTGGTGGTTGGGTATTTGTCGTTCTACGCGCGGAGGAAGGCAAGATTTGTAGTCGGGCCTTTTGGTTTGACTGCCGGGCCTCAAGGCAAGCCCCTCGGGGGAATTTTAGGCGTTTGACTCCTGGAGAGCGGATCTACCTTCAGCGAGCGGCCTTTGTCATCACCGGCAATCGAAACACGGACATCAACAGCATCGAGATCTTTCATACTACCTGCCAATATCTAGGAGGGGACACCGAATCCGGGCCGAATGTAGTGGCAGGAGTGAGGTGAGTTGCCACTCGGATAGAGAAAACGATGATCTCCCCCAACCATCCCCTAGAAATCCCTACAAGCGGCACGTCTTTTATGCCCTTCTCCAATGCTCAGCCACACTCACTGTTATAATAGCACATTCCCTCCCCCCCACCCCCAAAGTAAGGTGTAAAAGGGGTTGAGACTGCCAGTTTTGCTTCAAAGCTCCCGAGGGCTTGGGTGTTTTGGGGGTGTTGCAGAATTTTAGTGGGTATGCCCTCGTGCACAAGTGTTCTTTACATCGTTTAGGATTTGCATGCCAATGGAGGGGTGCCAATAATAGTGGGGTTGCGAGAACGAGCAATTCTAAGGTGTAAAAGGGACCGAAACGGCCAGCTTTGCTTCAAAACTCACGAGGGCTTGGGTGTTTTGGGGGTGTTGCAGATTTTTAGTGGGTATGCCCTTTAGCACATGTGTTCTACACATCATGTAGGATGTGCATGCCAATGGAGGGGTGCCAATATGGGTGGGGTTGGGAGAACGAGCCATTCTAAGGTGTACAAGGGGCTGAAACTACCGGTTCTGGTGAATGGATCACTAGGTCTTTGGTGTTTTGGGGGTGTTGCAGAAATTTAGTGGGTATGCCCTCTTGCACATGTGATATTAACATCATGTAGGATGTGCATGCCAATGGAGGGGTGCCAACAATGGTGGGGTTGGGAGAACGAGCCATCCTAAGATGTGCAAGGGGCTGAAATTGCCTGTTTTGCTTCAAAGCTGACTAGGGCTTATATGTTTTGGGGTAGTTGCACATTTTTAAAGGGTATACCCTCTGGCACATGTGTTCTTAACATCATTTAGGATGTGCATGCTAGAAGAGAGGTGCCAATCATGGTGGGGCTGGGAGAACGAGCCATTCTAAGGTGAACAGGGGCTGAAACTGCCCATTTTGCTGAATGGATCACTTGGTCTTGGGTGCTTTGGGGTAGTTGCAGATTTTTAGTGGGTATGCCCTCTTGCACATGTAATCTCACCATCATGTAGGATGTGCATGCCAATGGAGGGGGGCCAACAATGGTTGGGAGAACGAGCCATTCTAAGGTGTATACGGGGCTGAAACTGCAGGTTTTGCTGAAGGGATCACTTTGTCTTGGGTGTTTTGGGGGTGTTGCAGAATTTTAGTGGGTATGCCCTCTTGCACATGTGTTCTTAACATCATCTAGGATGTGGATGCCAATAGAGGGGTGCCAACAATGGTGGGGTTGGGAGAACGAGCTATTCTAAGGTGTATAAGGGGGAGAAACTCATTGTTTTGCTGAATGGATCACTTGGTCTTGGGTGTGTTGGGGTAGTTGCTGATTTTTAGTGGGTATGGCCTCGTGCACATGTGTTCTTAACACCATGTGGAATGTGCATGCCCATGGAGAGGTGTTATTAACGGTGGGGTTGAGAGAACGAGGCATTCTTAGGTGTAAATGGGCTAAAGAAAAAAAAGATTTCCTGTTCTTCTTAAACGAAAAAACCTCGCCATGACGCCAACCTTTAAAGGCACTTGTCCCCTAGTCAAGAAATGTGCTCTAGATACCCCTACCTTTCATTTAAACCCGTTTCGGCCCACCTTCTTATTCAAGAAAGCTCCTACCACTAAAAACCCTTTAAAAACCCTAATAAAACCCTAAATGCTTCTTCATGTGACCTGAGTAGATGGCACGCTGTCCGTACGTCACTCGACGGCAACCTCGAATGGTGCAATCAATGAAGCCAAAGATGAGGAGGTTGACCCCAAAGACATTCGAGATGGCTTTCACGTATTGAGGAAGCCAGCTAGCATCGTGCAAGCCTGTCAAGACAACGTGCCCCCAAGTCTCTTTCAACCAACGGACCATGACACTGCATATCTTGGAAATCCTCTTGATGGTCATCCGAAGCTTACGGCCCAATCCGTTTGCTGCCCCTGTGCTACCAGGCCGGGCTAGCAAGTAATTAGGCAGCGGGCGGTTCTAATTACAAATAATTCATTTTGGCAGAGACGATGAATTGTCGCGAATTGTGTAATAATGTAGTAACACCGTGGTGATGAATTAGAATACAAGAATGAATTATTTGTAATTAAACAAACCAAACCGGTCACCAACAAACCGGTCTCTCCAGTGAATTTGCCTCCTCAGATTGGGCACTGGAAATGCCCGGGAAGGGCTAGGTGGTTCTTGATATCCTCAAACACCGCTGGCCGGCATCTGAAAGTGTCTTCGAATAACGCCTGATGTTCCCTCTCCTCATCCAAAAGTTAAGGGTTTCGAGCTCGGCTGAGTTTCAAGATTTTGTTTTTACACCCACGGGTCAGACACTTTTCCACAGTTTCTACTTCGAAAAAACGAGCTTCACCTACCATGTCTCCTGTACGCAACCCTCTTCCTGTGGAGTCCTCCACCGACGCCACTTCGAGCGACTTGGTTGGGAGAACGAGCCATTCTTAGGTGTAAATGGGGTGTAGAAAAAATTGCAGGTTTTCGTCACGCGAAAAAATCGCGCCATGACGCCGAAAGGTAAACGCATTTGTCCGCTATTCAAGAAATGTGCTCTAAATACCCTTAACTTTCATTCGAACCCGGTTCAGCCCACTTTCCCATTCAAGAATAGTCCTACTAAACCAAAAAAGAAACTGAAAACCTAAAACCCTACACCCTATAGATCCGCAATGACTAGCTAGATCGATTTCGCAACGGTTTACGCGCGTCGATCGTCTAACGCGTCGCGGACAGCGTTCCGCCGCTGCGGAAAGCCGCGGATGGCAGTTCGGCGGCTGTACGGACGTCGGCACTGCCCGAAAAGTGCACGAAAACAGTACGGATGGAACGAAAACAACACATAAATTAAACGGAAACTGGTCACAATACTCGTTGTACGTAACCGAAAACAAACTGAAAAGTACAGTAGGAACAGAGCGATAGTAAGAGCGATCACAACAAAGCGAGGCGCGCAACGCTTTGCGTGATCATACTACATGGGACGCCAAGGTCCGCCCAGAAACACTTAATCCCTTAAACCCCCTAAACCACCAAACCCTGAAAAGAAACCCAAAAACCCTAAAAGTCCCCCTTCCCCTTACGCCCACTGCCTTACCTCTTCCCCCTCCTCCACAACGCTCCCCCAAGCCTCCCCACAACCTAGACACACTCTCCCTCCGTGCTCTTGTCGAGTTCCCTGTTCCCGGAGCGGCTGTACTTGACCATGGTGATGGCCAGGAGCCGCAACCTCTTCCCCCTCACCCACAATGCTCCCCCATGCCTCCCCACATCCTAGACACTGTCTCCCCATGTCAGGTTTGCTGATGATTCACTTGGTCTAGGGTGTTTTGGGGGTGTTGGAGATTTTTAGTGGGTAAGCTCTCTTGCACATGTGTTCTCAACATCATTTAGGATGTGCATTCCAATAAAGGGGTGCCAATAATGGTGGGCCCAACCCCGGGGTTGGGAGAACGAGCCATTCTAAGGCGTAAAAGAGGGTGAAACTGCCAGTTTTGCTTCACAACTCACCAGGGCTTAGGTGTTTTGGGGGTGTTGCAGATTTTTAGTGGGTATGCCCTCTTGCCCATGTGGTCTTGACACCATGCAGGATGTGCATGCCAATGGAGGGGTGCTATTAATGGTGGGTTGTGAGAACGAGCCATTCTTAGGTGTAAATGGGTTGTAGAAAAAAAGCAGCAGGTTTTTCTTAGACGAAAACATCGCGCCATGACGCCAATACTTAAAGGCACTTGTCCGTTGTTCAAGAAATGTGCTCTAAACACCCTTACCTCTCATTTGAGCCTATTTCGGCCCACTTTCCCATCCATTCAAGAAAGCTCCATTCAATAAACCCTTAAACCAAAACTTGGCACCTGAGGCACATGCGCCGACGTCTGCAGAATTCGTTTCCCCCTTCATTGGGAAGCACGGCGCGTACCTAGACGTGAACAGTGACGACGGGTTATCCATAGTATGCAATTTGCAATTTCCGCATGGGTCATCATCTTTCCAAACCTTAAACCCTAGACCCTTAACCATTCTGTGTTGCACCTCATTCAGGAGGGCCTATCTATAGTCGTGTTGTGTCCTTTTACAACTTCAAGAATTCCTTCTCCTATGCACGACGCTAACCTTCGGCGCTCGTCGCGGAAACTTTGTAAACCACGTCGTACGCGGGCAACGAAGCTACTCCTTGGGGCATATGGGCAAATGTCTTGTGTTGTGACCCCATGTGTGAAATTCCGGGAAACCTGTTGTCCTCCACTAGCACGCACGTCTATGGAGACCATGTCTACCGCCGGCGCGGTGGTGCGTTTTTGGTTGTTGTAGGTTTCGAAGCAGTGGTGCGTTGTGGAAGAATCCTCCGAACGTCACGCATCGACAATACGCCTTCCCCATTCCCCAATTGCATCCACATCGTCACATGGCCAGCCAATGATGACCTCCCACCCTCCGTGATCATCGTGCTCGTGGTACTTCACGACGAGGCCACATGGGTACGCGTCCTCCAGCGGTTCAGTGGCATACGACCAAGGCTTCGTCATACGTGAGGGTGTCCCCTTGATATCTATCCGTCATGCAGCGGGCAAATCTGTACTTATCAGGGACGGTGAGTTATGGCCTGGACCTATAGGCTTCGCAACATGTACCTGCTTGAGTTTTTGGATGTCCTGGTCATGAAGCAAACACTCCGGGTTGTGCATGGTCCAAATACCCTGCACAGTGGCAAGGTCAACAAACATCCGGTACATCGTTAGTCAGATGCACTGACTATGTATACAAGGTCGTATGTGCGATGCCCGAATGCCTATGTAGACAACGCGCTACTATGTATTGGTCCGCAGGCACGGTCATGACTGCAAAGACGCGTAACGTGTCAACAACATCGGTCCTCCTGCGATTGTCTTCACCAGTGCAATTGTCGTCAAGGTGTTTAGGGTTTAGGGCCCAAAAACTAACTAGATGAGTAGTGCATCCTTACAACGGAAATGTTCGTCATATGCGACGCCCCCATCCGGCCCGGACCTGCTCAACCACGGGTCGTGCTTATCAGTGTACACCGCGGGCGGTACAATTGCGCAGCCATGGTTCGGTTGAGCCAGCTGGGATCGCCCCAATAGCAGGGCGACTGGTTTATCACCGAGGGCGTGAACATGTTTCCCGTGCCTGGCTTGCTTGGCAATCTTTGCCTGTGCACCGATACAAAGAAAAAAAACCTTATGGAATGACACAGCGTACGTTCAGCCTCAATATACACAAATACCTAGTACATGCATTTCACAGGTGGTATCGCGGACCTTGATCGGTGATGCTTACGCTTTGAGCCGCGCCATATCTAGTAGATGCATTCAACAGGTGGTATCGCGGACCTTGATCGGTGATGCTTTCGCTTTGAGCCGCGCCATTACTCGAAACACCAGTGGGATTTGGGAACGTTGGATCCCAAATGCGGGATGTATAAAGTCCAAATTACGGACAAGACCCCCGTCAACCACCGGATGCCTAAATGGTCTCATATCGAAAGGCAATGGTTAAGGAAGGACATCGATGTTATGTCTAAATCACCCCCCCCCCCCCGACCAGGTACCCGTTGTGCAAAAAGGCAAATGGGCAAAATACGGACATCTGACACGATATGTCATAAAACCGGACATGTCTAGGCGATTTTGCACCAACTTTGGTGCGGGAGTGAACAAATGTTGCGTGGCCGAAACTTGGCCCATCCGGGATGTGGAAAGTACGATTATGGAGATATTGGGTAGACCTATGTACTTTACCGCAATGGATGTGACTCAAGCCATCTTTCAGGTGTTGGTACACTCTAGCAGTCGACGGCACCTGTCCCTACATATATGGCCGCGTCGTGCGTCTATTATGTTCCATGGCACGCGAATCGGGTAAGTCTCGCCCTGGAAGTACGGGGCGCCATACACGTTCAATAACGTGTGACCGGTGTGCGGACGAACAATGCCACTGTGCGGAAGAGCACAGCTAGCACAAGGATCTGGATCGCGCCACGAAACATCCCGCCACTCTCGATTTGGCCACAAACAAAAACCGTTTTGAATGCGTGGAGATGAGCTTTTCAAAAACAAACGATCGACCGTGCGTGGTGATATGGCGACATGGTGACATGGCAATCTCAACGACAGAGGGGGGCCGCTCACCCGGGTAATCCTCCTAGTCCGGGGTACTGCTTCCGCTTCCATACCCCCGGGGCTGGAGGCAAAACCGATACCTGTTGGTGTCAAAATAGATACTTGGTGTATTACCGATACTACGGGATGAATTTCTTGTAATAATACGGATACTGTACACAAATTTGTAATTTCAGATTTGTAGTCAATTCCAACTTGCCGTCGTCATTTGCGGTGCAGCAGTTGTTTTTTCTGGTCCCCCCCTCCCCCTCCAGACCCCCCACCCCCCGGCCTACCCACCCACGCCTCGTGCATGCTTGACCAACCAAGCGCCTTTAGTTAGCGGGCGGCCAATGGGTCGTCACCACAGCTAGCCCGTGCATCTTAGCTAACCGACGGTAGCCCGTGGATGCCGATGCTAGCCCGTGGATGCCACAGTCAGCTGATGCTAGCCGATGCCAACCGATGCCAACCGATGCCAACCGATGTACTTAGCCCATGCTAGCCGATGCTAGCTGATGCTAGCCGATGCCAGCCGATGCTTGCTGATGCTAGCCGATGCTAGATGATTATAGCCGATGCTAGCCGATGCTAGCCGATGTTAGCTGATGCTAGCTGATGCTAGATGATGCTAGCCGATGCTAGCCGATGCTAGCTAATGCTAGCCGATGCCAGCCGATGCCAACCGATGTTAGCCGATGTTAGCCGATGTCAGCCGATGCCGGCCGATGCCAGCTGATGCCAGCCGATGCCAGCCGATGCTAGATGAGGCTAACGATGCTAGCCGATCGTATAGCCGATGCTAGCGATGCTAGCCGATGTTAGGCGATGGGTGTCCGAGGTGCTTGCAACCTTGCACCATCGCGCTTCTTCCCCCCCCCCCCCCCCCATGGTACGAGGACGCTTCTGTCCCGAAGGCTAAGCTTGCGGGCGAGCCACAGGGGGAGCTGCAGCCTTTCCCTTCTGCCTAGCGCTAGATCTGCGCTGATCGGTTTCCCGATCATGGAGGGTGCGAGATGGGGAGCGGCGGTGCAGTAGAGGAAACAGATAGTAGCAGAAGGCATATCGACACGTAGCGGCCAATATTACGTCAAGTCCGATGCTTGGGATGCTTAGGAGGGCCTGGTTACCCACATGTGATATGAGGGTACCGTATAAATGTTATAACATTTCGTATGACAGTACTCGGAATCCTACATCCCGTAGTATCTGCATGTCAACAAGTATTAGAAATGACTACAACCGGTATCGGTACAGCCTACTATTCCCATACCCCCACCCCTTTCTAGCTATTACTAGCCGGTACGGTCTCATTCGGTAGTACTAGCCGTTACGGTCTCATTCCCTCCTTGCCCCCCTTGCCCCTTGGCCCCGGTCCTCCTGTAACCATCCCGTCACCCCTTTCTAGCTACTCATAGCCAATCGTACCTAGCTCATTTTGGTTGGATGCACCGGCACAACTTTTACAAGCCTCTAAACAAGGAAAAGTAACATGATTGGAAAAGTTACTATGATCCTTCTTAACAGTTAACACTAGAAAATGATCAGGCTAAGGATCTACGCTTCCCTGCAACCGGTAATAAGCATAAACATAATAAACATAAACACACACACAAACACAAACACAAACATAATAAACTTGTTTACTTACCTGTTTTTGATGGGTTTCTGACCAAAATATCTAAGGCGACACTAATTTGTTATGTTGTTTTCAGTGAGCCATCCGCTCAGAATGGGGGGGGGGGGGGATATACATTATTTGGCTCTAAACAGAGTATTTGGGTGTTTGAGAGTACTTTGTGCAGTGTCGCGATGAGTGTTGATGTAGAACCGGGGGTTCTTCAGCTTCAGACCTCTAGAGAGAGCCCAGAAAACGTCCGAACATGGGATGTTCGGGCATTGCCCGAAAGATCAGACGTTTTTGTGCTTGAGCGAACAAAAATTGGTCAATCGGGCGACCCACGCCCAGGTATCAGCCAGGCGGACGACCCTTGGTCCACCCACCCCCACATAGGGGGAAATCCGAAATATTTATTGGGGAGATACAGGTGATACTTCGGGGACTGAGATACCGGGGTTTGACCAATAGGATACTAGTCAAGGGAGATAGGGCCCAGGTATCTCCGTAAATGCAATTTAGCCGGCCTGGGAGATAAGCCAGGTGCCTCCCAGAGGTATGCTATGCGCCCTTGGAGGGGATGTAAAGTATGTTTCGGGGAGATACTGCGTGTACTTAAGGTCAGTACTTATGTTGAGGATAGACCCTTTTTAAACGATGTACAGTTTGCTTGGGTTGTAGTCGATACATGACACGATAGGTAACCACTAATCAATAACTGTAGTATTTGCAGTTGTAAGTAGTAAGTACGAATTACGTACAGGTTTACCGGCAGTGCGCGTCCTCTCCGCGTGGATTAAGGTTCATATTATTAAGCATGAAATACATGGTGACCTTCATGGACAAGGAAACCATTATCCTTATCCTAGAAATGCCTGCCAGTTGTACCCCAGTCTCACACCAATTACCATTGTCGTGCACCATGGGCGAACGGGATCGAGGCAGTAAGCGCCCTCCTTGGGCTTTCACGGATGCAGAATGCAGATCAAGACGGGTATGACACCCCTAATGAATCCGAAATGCCGCCTGCCGCTGGAACTCCGGGTTGGAGCCCACTGGCAGCCCGCCGCATTAAGCGGAAGCGCGTGCCGTGGGTGCTACAGCGCACACTGCAAGGTACGTGCCGCGGCCGCCACCCCTCCCACCCACAGCTGCACGGACCCGATAATAAGCCTGATGCTGCGTGCCCTCCGTCCTTAATACGCACTCAAACGCCGTGCATGCATGCCCGCGGAACGTACTTGCACACCGTGGGATATAAACAACATTCATTTAATTGCATGCCTGTCCATCGCAGGACCTGGGTGCTTTGATGTTGTCACTGGCATTATCAGAGATAGGGCTGCAGACCTGTGTGCTAGGGAGCCGCAAGCACGACGCCTTGCCCCGCAACATGGTCCTCCCCGCACCATGGCCAATGGGACATATGTGATAGTGTGGAAGTGCCCCTACTTCAAGGTCCCCGGCCCCCCCTCCCCCTTGTAGCCACAGCAGCCAACTTCACTGGCCAGCTGGTTCCCCACTTGTCCCCTCCCCCCACTCTAGGCTATGTCCTGTGTAGCCGTATGGCATGTAAAAGCTATACAAGTTTGAACACAACAATAACGGTACATGTATGCCATGCGTGGCCTCAGATCCATGGATGCCAAGTGAAATGGAAAGTTGAGTTCCATCAGGAGAAGCAAGAGTGCAAGCTCCTGGAAGCAAATGAACACGACCACAGCAATGATCACAACAAGGTGTGCAAGGAACACGTGAAGGGAAAGATGGATTCCTTGCTCTCCCAGGCATTCCCCCGCTCTTCCTGCGGCCCCATGTCGGCATATATAATTTCCATGGCCATGAGCATCTGCTGGCCACAATATGCTCCCCTCTTAGATTTTACGATGAGAGTTGATAATTAATGTCAGTGCTGTTATGTCCAGGGTAACCGTCCCGGGCAGGTGAGGTCAAAGCTGAGTGACGATCCTGAGGTCTCCAATGAGGATCTGTCAAGCCTAAACCAGATTCAGCAATACAGTGCCCGCAACCGAAAGCGGTTGCTCTCCATTCAGGAAGTGAAACTCTGGACGATTTGCATGAGTTTGCTATATAAGGACCTCCACGGTTGCAGAAGACTACTCGCCGATCGGTGACAATGACGTCTTTCCTCTCATAATGCAATTTTCTAAGGAGCATATGAACCGTTGGAATTGTGTGAGCATACCAACCCAACCACTCAACTGCCGGAGGTCCCGGCAGAATTGGACAACCTGGTACAAGTTCTAACCAGGGTTGCCGAGCGCAGCGTCACCGCTAGGGAAGCCCGCCGTGCTACCGCGGACTGCATCATTGAATTTCTGGAAACTCTCAATAGGGATGCACCGAGATCTGTGCTCCGAGATGACTTCATCGACCTTTTACATAGCTGGAATTGGTCAGATACCCAGAAAGCCTTTCTGTATTCCGACATTCGGTATGCCACATTCCGAAATGAGGTATGTTGCTACACCTAGGCTGGCCCTCCCCTTGTAGTTGTCCCTCTTAGCACCCTTACGGGGCCTCCAGTTCAAAATGATCTAACAATTCTTTTACTGTCCGCCACGGCTTGTGAGAAGGATGGATAACTATAGGGCAGGGCGCCAGCGTAAGCGCTTTGTGGTTCTTCTGACGTCCTAGACCCTACTTCGGCAATTGCTTGATCAGCAGCGGGAGACCATGGGGTCAGTACTTCTGAATAGGGACGACACATACAAGGTAATCTAGCATGGCAACTTCAATTTCTCATCTACTCAGTCTGCGGTGATCTGCCAGCATGTAGTATGTACGGCTTTATCGGTGTTTCCCGCCGCCTGCGTGACATCCAAAACATTTGTTCAACGACAGCTGAATTTCGCAGGCTTGCCGTCGGAGATCCTTGTCACCACCGACTTGGCACACAACATGCACATCGGCGGGTGTTGTTTGAAATCTCATGAGGACTCCATTTCCCAAACGTGGACGCTCCGCCTACTAAGTGCGGCCATGGACCTGGCCATGGAGGAGCAAGATTATGAGGTCTCGCACACTGTATTCGACGTCCACCCGTGGGCATTCCTGAAGTCCGTTGTCCCTGACTTGGATCTACACGGGGAGAACTGTCCCGACCCGGGCGCCCGGGCGTATGCAATTTGCTACTTCCATTTCAAGAAAGCAGTGAAGAAGGCTTGCAAGCTGCTCAGAACTGCGACTAACAAGGCGCAATTGCTCAAAGACCTCACTAATGTGCACAACATTGGGGAACCAGACATGCAAGCAATTGCTTTGGAGTTACTACATCAGCAGTGGAATGAGCGTGGGGAGGACCGCATGGTCAAAGTACCTGAAGGAGTACTGGGGCGGCATTTGGATTTTGGGGGAGATGGACCTTGGCGTCCATATTGCCGCTAGGATTCCCGGTGCACAACGGCGGTGCAGAGTCAATCAATGGCTTGGTGAAGCTGCAGGCCACACTTCGCACACGGTCCGACTTGGGTATATACCTGCAGCAGATGAAGGAATCGTTGCACGAGCGGAGCAAAAACGCCACCCGTTGCCCTACTGAGCCTGAACCGTCTCCAAGCGTGTGGCGTGAGGCTCCGAAGCTCATACATACGAAGCGGTTCTCGTTCGCGTTGAAACTGGCACCCACACTCCGTCATGCGCGACTCACTCTGAGCTGGGTATGGCCGCCACAGGGATTGCGGAGGCGATCATCCTTACGAGTGGGAAGTTGATCGACACCCTGATGGAGCACACAACCACTTAGGTTCAAGAAAAGAAACCCCACATTGCGCAAACGGGGATCGAGTTTCTGGAGCTCCTCGCATCTCCAAGGTTTGCAGAGAGTTTCCACGTGTTGATGAACACATACCGCTCATTAATTGTCATTGTTGCCCCGGCACGTGACCCTGGCGATGGACCGGCCGTCTACACGTGCAATTGACACCCTGCCAACTTCAAGGATCTGGTGTGCAAGCACTCGCTCGCCCAAGCAATCATCACAAAGAAGGTTCAAGTCCCTGCCAACCGTAGCATTGCCAGTTTGGGCATGAGGGCTCGCCCTGGCCATCCTGCCAATGCGGCACCAACCCTGCAGCATTAAGATGTCGACGACATTGGGACAGTTCGCTCTTCCCGTCACCACGTGGACCCCGTGTGCTACTCTTGTGGTCATGCTCCTCGTGACGAGAGCCAACATCTTGTGTTCTGTGCCGTTCGTGTGCACCATGGGTTCGCAGTTTGCACCCGGAATGCCATGACCCAGTGATCGAAATCACAGCGGGAGAGGAATGGCATTGTAAGGGTTATGTGGGGAGGGTTGCATATCAGTCGACTAACGAATATTGGTCATTTCTACAG
>NW_027452703.1:0-15044 GCF_964194025.1 Convolutriloba macropyga | reverse complement strand
ATTCATCTCAGAGACCTAGAGAGAATTCTAGCGGGAGCCAACCTTGAGATTCTGCCTTTCAGGACACAGCAGGTCATCGACCTGCTCGTTGTAAATCTGAAACATCCCGACCTGAACTTCATACCTGCACCGCAGCCCCGGAAAGAGTAAGCGCTGCTGCAACGGTGTCAAACCAGAAAAAGGGGGGGGGGGGGGGGGGGGGGGGGGGCAGGTTGCGACATGGACTTCAGTGCTAAAAACTGTGACGGCAGCGCCATGGCGAGTGCTGAGAGGGCTGAATTTGCCTGCCATGATGTGCACAGGCTGGAGGAGTGTCTGCTGCTGGTGGAGGAGTTGTTTTTTTTTTTTTGGGGGGGGGGGGGGGGGGGGGTGAGGACTAGCATCGGGACGGCGACAGAGAAGGGGAAGGTCACGCACGCAAGCGAGGCAGGCCAGGGCAAGGTTTCTCACTTCGCAATGGCATCTGCACTGGTCTGCGTGAAGAGGTCTGCCGCCAGGCGAGGCACCAAACCGGCCTGGGAGAGGTCTCCTCCCACTCCCGGGTTCAGGAGGCTGTGCGTCTTCCCGCTGCCGGTCTGTCCGTAGGCCATGATGCACCCGTGGTACCCGCAAAGGACCTCCCGCAAGACAGGGCGGGCCACTGCCTGGTACACGTCTGCCTGCAGGGACGACTCTGCACAGCCGCAGACAGGCGATGATGTTCAGCCATAGCCTGTCTCCCCCCCCCCCCCCCCCCCCCCGCCCCGGCCAGTGCGGTGAAGCCACGGGACTCACCATCGAATACTCCATCAAACACAAATTCACGACCATCGCGCAGAGGGGTTCCATCCAGGGCGCGCAACGCTACCTGAGCGTGCATGCAGCCCACTGTGAATACACATTCCCACTAGCAAGATACCGTTCTGCTCCACGCCTTCGGCCGGCCAGGCAGGCAGGGGAGGGGGGGGAGAAGAAGAGGGGGGGGGGGGGGGGGGAGGCAAACTGAGATGAAGGGAGGAGGATGCAGGGTGGAGTGGGGGGAAGGAGCCTGGCGGCCTCAAGAAGCAGAGGGACAAAGAAGGCTGCCTGCCCCTCTCAGGGTGAATGTCATCAGGGGCATGCACAGCACATGCACAGGGGCACACAGAAATTCTCAACCCAACTGGCTCTCCCGCCTTGCTCTGCACCTATCCATGGGCTCCTGGTGGCAGTGGTAGTATGAACAAGGGAAGGGGACATACCTTCTTGTCATCGGAGATTGGAGCAATGACGGCCCGGCCAGCCACGCCTCTACTAGTGCTTGCAGGTGAGGCGGCAGGTGGGGCACAGGTGTCCTCCACGGTGGGGGGCTCCTCCTTCTCCAGGAACGGTCGGCACCGTGCGTAGACCAGGACACGGTCTACGGTGGCAAGGGCCAGAGAAGTTCAGGTGGTGGTATCATTAGCCATGATCCAGGGGGGGGGGGGGGGGGGGGCAGCCGGGGGCACATAATGGTGAGCCTGGGTTGGTTGGGAGGCCTCAGGACGCCTGAGTGGTGGGCCTTACCCGGGAGAGGTTGGCCGGCCACGTGGTCAGCGGGGGCTGCCAGTGGCTTCTCGGACGCCTCGGTTTCTCGCCGTGGGGTCATGCCCTTCGCTGCAGATGGGGAAGAGGAAGACGACAGGCGGGAAGACCCTCCCGGGGTGCGAGGAGAGTAGGTTGGCCGGCGCACAGGCGTGGGCGGAGAGCCCTTAGAGACGTCGTATATCATTTCGATACGGTTGTTACGCCTCGCCCTGCCAAGAACCAGCCGCGTGGCGGTCAGTCAGTACGACGCACAGGAGAAAGGTTGACACAAAGCACGATTTGTCAGTAAATCGGCCTAGTGTGGGTTTATGCTGAATTCCTCAGCCTGAACGGCTCTTCCGCCCGTGGACTGTCAAAAGTCTTCGACACCTGACAGACCGTTACGTTGTCGACAGGCACATCACACATGCCTGGGTTGAAGGGAGGTTGGGCCCATCAAAAGTAGGTAGGTAGGGTACCCTAGAGGGTAGGTACCCTCCTGTGGGTAGCAAGAACCGGTTGGCGCGTGCCCTGCTATGCGGCCCCGGCCTGTTGGCCGCAGCTGCGGGCCTCTTTGCCGGGGTCATGACCCGGGATACTGCGAGTCCACCCGACCAAAATGTAGAGGCGAGAATATGGCGCGTCGTCAATTTATGCAATCCCCGGAACATCCGGAACCCTATCCCCAACATCGGAAGCCCTACTCCCTGCCAACACTACAGAATTTTGGCATCCGCAGATCGCTCTGGCGCATGTTCGGCTCCAGCCAGTCCGACACGAGCTTCCCTCATGCCTTTCGAAGGATAATAGATAGGTCAAATGCGTTGGAAATGACCCAGTCGCTTCGAGAGCCTCTGAAGCGGCAGGCAGTGGCGTTGCAACTTGCAGGTATGGAGTATGAAAGTACGAGTACATAACCAGTGCACAGTTAAAGATACTAGGGTACCCTAGGGTATGTCGCAGGACCAGACGGCTGTACACGGGCTGTAGCTCGAAGACCTCAGCGATTACCCTGCACACGGCTGACTGAGCAACGAATGAAAGCCAGCATGGATGGGATGCGCTATCGCTAATGAATTCGCCACTAGCTTGTCTTCTGCCGGATCTACCTGCGCATCCGGGACTACAGCTCCCGAGAGACGGCCCGTGCATGGATCGAACCAAGGCTTAACATACGAAGTTATTGTGCGTCAGGCGCTCCGAGACACTGAAACCGAAACACTGGAATGGCCTCACCACAAGGAGCATTCAAGCTCGCGAACAATCGTATGAAACGCATTTCGACGTATTTTTTCAAAGAAATTTCGTCATGTAAACCTGGCCGTTCGACCGTGTGGCCTCGATCCCTTGACAACTGCTTGCAATCTGCAAACAAAGTGTTGCTAACGACATCTGATGGGGCGTCAACCGAACTTCACATGCATGTGTGCAACGCCTTGGGAGAGACAGCTCTTTCCGCGGTCGGCGCGGTCAAACAACATTATATGAAGATGGGATTAACCTTTGCGATCCGATAATCTCCTCTCCGAATAAAGGATCTGAATCCCGTCCAGCTCGAACAAGATGCCTCCTCCGACGCCTGCAAATTCCTGCTGTACGCCTGCAGCTGATCTTTTTGGTTGCACGCTAGGGTACCCCAGCCTATCCATCCGGCATGTCGCAACTGGATCGAACGAACTGCAGGGCCGTTACGGGGTGGGTGTGCCTCTGAGCGGGAGATAGGGGATACTGCCTTGCCAGATCTGGGTATGGTAGGTACTCGTAGTAGGCTGTAAGGACCTCCCTACCTACTACCGGAGGTACTCTAGATAGGCTATGGTCTATGGACCTCCCACCTATCCCACCGGCCTTATTTAAAATTGCACATACACAAACACAAATACAGTTACCTACGAGTACCCTACCTACGTACCGAAGGTACCTAGAGGTACCGAGTGGCAGGAGGAATTGCTTACTCGTAGGTATCCTTACCTACCCTACTTTATTATATAGGAATTTGAATGAGGCGCGCGCGCACGTCCACGTATGCACGATCGAGTACTAGTACGAGTACTAGTACTAGTATATACTCATGCATGAGACTACAGTACAGGACAGTAGATTCTGCATGTTGCACGTACTACCGTAGTACTACGTGTACTTTATTATGAGAATGCACGTACCAGCTACCTACCTACGGCCACGTGTTTTTTCTTCCACCGCGGCCGGCGGCTTCAGTCCGGCAAGCTCGAGAGACCGGACTCCGGAGGACCAGGAGTACGTGTGGCAACGTACTACAGTAGTACTAGTAGTAGCAAGGTAGGCCGTACGTACGTAGCCCGTAGGTAGGGTACCGTACCTACCCTGCCTTCGGGTCTTGTAACCAACCCCTCACCCTACCTACCCTCCGCGGCCGCCGGCCTCTGTACGAGTATCGCTGGCCAACGGTATCTACCCGACGGCGGACGGACTATCTCCTGCCAGCTGTATCTCCTCTAGGTAGGAGATACCTACCTACCCAGTACCTCCGCCTACCCGGGTTTTGTAGTTCAAAGTGCGGGGTCACATCACTGAGCGCGCGCTCCATCAGCGCTGCCCTGGGCGCGATCATGATACATGCCCTGGCATGCACGTCTGTCATCATTGCTTGTACAGTAGTGGTAAGGATACTTCCCAGATCGACAAAACAAACTTCGATTGAAAAGTTCATACGAAATTCTGCAGCCACTGCCATTAATACATCAAGCACCTGAAAGGCCTCCAGATGATCTGTCTAAACTTGATGGTTTTGCGGCCATGCCATGCCTAGCCGCTGGTGCATGGGTGCTACACATTGGCCAATTTATAGATGCAGTTACTGCCGAGCAAGAGGAAACTTACAGAAGGGGAAACCGCCTACCTCCCAATCCGCCATGTGTGAGGGGTGAGAGCTGTAGCGATCGCAGCGTTATGCATGCGGTCGTTGTACTCTTAGGAGTTTTCTACCCAAGCTCTGTACCAGACGGCCACACGGTGCCACACACAACACTGCCAAATGCCAATCTGTTAGAGTCAAAACATGATCCAGCTGAGGGCCAACACCTGCCCGCGCCCTGGCATGTGGCCCGGACATGATGCCCAATTACCTCTGTGCTGTGCCCACATGACATCGCGGTCCCCACGGTGGAACCCCACCGTGCTTCCCCATGTCGATTTGCAGCCATAGAATGTTCCGCATGGAGTACTGGTGACAGACGCTGCTGAGACACAGGCATGGGCCGGGCGCTCGATCAGAGCAGCAAGGGATCCACTGGTGATGTGACAGGCGCCAAACATGAAGCAGTAATCCGTGTCATATATTACAATGAAACGATACAATGATTGACCGGGGGGGGGGGGGGGGGGGGCGAGGGATGGGCCATGATACGCCGGTTCCCGGTCTAGCGGCAAAATCTAAGCTGGTGGAGACCTGGAAGCTGCAGGGCATAACAGAATGTAGCGCTCCTCTGCAAGCTCCGTGCGGGCGGGGGCTCAGTGGCCGGGCCGACCCTCCACAGCATGTAGTCGCCTCTCAATGCCTGAAAGCCGATGCTCCAAGCCGTCGCGGAACGAATCAAGCTCAACCTTTAGCCTCTCTGTCAACATGTCAGCCAGCGCCGCAGCTTCGAGTGGACCTGCGTCACAGCATGGCTCAGTACTGGTAGTTTACCTGCCGAGGATCATTGATCTGCAGAACCAAGACAGGCCGGGGATTCCCATCTTTGTCTCTGTCTCTCGGTCTCTGTCTCTGTCTCTGTCTCTGTCTCTGTCTGTCTGTCTCTCTCTCTCTCTCTCTCTGACCCATTTCCCTCTCCTCCCTCTCCCTTTGCGTCTTGCCTCTCTCTCTCCTTCCGCACCCTTCCCTGCAACTTTTCCGGCCCCCTTTCACTCCAGTGAGTGTGGCAATCCTGCGCCGGGAAATGACCGCATGCACTCACCAGCTGCGGCCTTTGGTGGGCTGCTTTCATTGAACAGCTGGCGGGTGGTGGCATGATCTGATGCCCCTTGGACTGATCCCCCTGTAGCGCCTGGCATTTGCTGCTCCATCTCGGCGACCCCCGCTGGGGACTTCTGTTTCCGTTGCACCCGTTTCGCCTTCTTGTCACTAGGCCTGGGGTGCCAAAGTTGATCCAATGTCAGTGAAGGAAGGCTGCAAGCTCTGGCTAAGCACCTGTTGTACGTGTCTAGCAAGGGTCATGCCATGCATCGGAACGGTGACCGTCGGTATTTTTTGTTTTGCTGGCAGAACACCACGCGCATCGAGGTGAGGCGCAGGGGCTCACAATGGCGGAGTGAAATGGTCTTCTGCCGCCGGTGCTTTGGTAGCTGTCGTGTGGGCGATCGGTGTTACCCCCAGCATCGCCACCACATCGTCAAACCCGCAGTCCATCTCGAACGCCACCAGGGCAAGGCTTTCCAGGAACGACTTGTAGGAGAGGTTGCGGATGCTCTGGTTGTACTTGTTTGCCTGATGTGTTACGTTGGCAACGGAGATGAGCGCACAAGAAATAAACGTCAGATATCGGCGGTTGCCCGAGGATCTCTGCTGTCCAGGTAGTACAGAGGTGTGCCGCGCCCCGAGACACCCTCTCCCTTCCGTCCTTCGAGCTCCCCTCTTTTTTTTCCAGATTGCCATTTCCCTCCCCGACTCCCTCTGACCTAGCTTTCCGTTTTCTCGTCCCTGTGGTATTTCCCATTCTTCCTCCCCAGTCTGCCTCTCTTCAGAACCGTACTCTCGAATCTGCCGCCCTCGCCAGCATGGCCAGGTCCACACAAACGCCCGTGCGGGGGGGGGACGGAGCATGCGCCGTTGGACTGTTCCTATGCTCAACAGCCCCGGGGGGGGGGGGGGGGGGGGGGACGGAGGCTGGAAGCAGACCTTGGTGAAGATCACATCGAGCGCTGAAGGAGAGAGCTTTCCCTTGGGCTGGATGAAACCGGCGTCCCGGCACAGCTTGCTGAACTGGAAGGAGTTCATTTTGTCCTGCCTGGCCTGCCGGGTGCTGCCGTGGCCATGACCGAACGAACAAAAGCTGTCGAAAACTTGCCGCAGCTCCTCGGAATGAGCATAGCCACTGGGAACGGCAGCTTGGAATGACTCCGGAATCTGCAAACATTGGCAACACACAGCCGGCCTTTCAGCGCACGAAGGATTCCATGGCTGGATTCTTCAGCCACGCCCGCCACGCGCCTCTCCTCCTCCCTCGCCTCCCCCCAAACTGGTCGGCAAACATGGCGCACACACAAGGCAGACAGGGCGCCATGAGCGTGGCAGTGGCAGTTCCAACATAGCAATGGGCATGGACCCCGTGAGTAGACCCGAGGGGCGATGGCCGTGATTTTCCTGTGGTCAGAGGGTGCGTGCAGCTGTCGAAGGTTCAGGGCAGGTTCACTGTTAGGAGTCGGCACACATACATCGATTTTCTGGCGGCGACTGTTCACACTCTTCCGTGCCATCTCGACAGAGAAGATCTCCCCATACTCGTGCACAGTCATGTGGCCGTCCCCGTCGCGGTCCAACTTTGCGAAGAGCATGTCACAGTACCCCGCAACCTGTGGCATCACAGCGAACCCACGTCTCCATCAGACGTACTGCAGAGGATGCACACACGGCAGAGGCGGCACGTCTCCACAGGCAATGGGGTAGTAGGCATTAGCAGCCCTTCGTAAGCTGCATTCGGCTGCGTCTTTCAGTCGTGGAGTTGGCCGGGATAGTACGGTTCAACCGCACCTCAGATGGCTTAACCTCCTCGAGGAGGCCGGCCATATCCATTGCCAGCCGGAACTCGTCGCGCTCAAGGTAGTTGTTCTGGTTGAGGTCACACTTCCTGTGATGATGTGTGTCGGCCGCGAGTCATGATCAGCTCCGGAAAGAAAGAAAAAAAGAAGCAACAACTGCTCACGGTGAACTGTGAAACCGTGTGGGAATACGGAGGCTAAGTTCACAGAGTGCGCAGCATCCCTCGGGAACCTCACCGGAAGATCTCCCCCGCCATGGCTTGAGCTCCTCCACCCACCCAGCTGGACATGATCCGCTTGTTCTCTGGCTGATACTTCCCGCAGTACGTGCCGCGCCGGCCAATCTTGGGGGTCTTGGGGTTGAGAACATTCCGGTCTCGCACGTTCATCGCCGGCTGTATTTAAGAGACAGACGGAAACAAAGACACCGCGGAGGTTAGCACCAAGGCATTGAAGCCAGTACCTATGGTCGTGGTCCAAAATTGGCAACGACGGATATCAACACATGGAGCCTCAGCCCGCTGTCGAGGCATTGATGCTCAGGGGCAAACAACAGCCGACCAAGGATGTGTTGTTAGCAGTTGGCGGTACCTTGAGAGGTTTGGGGGGTGAGGAGCGAGCTGATGAGGAAGCCTTTGCTTTAGTTGGTGAACTCTTGGGCTTGTTGCTGGCTGGGGTCTTGGGAGCCAGCAAAGCAGGGGAAGTAACCGGGCGACTCGTAGGCAGAGGAGAGATCGAGCCCAGGGAATCCTGTTCATGCGCCTCCGCTGCGCGCTCCCTCGCTTGTCTGTTCAGCTCCAGCGCCTCTTCCACTGCTCGCTGGGAGGCCAGGGGTACGTCCCCCCCGAGCACCACCTGTTCGATGTTCGAGCCGCCGGTCCGCAGGGCCTTTGCAATGTTGGCAGCGTGGTGTGCCCCCCCAGCATCGACCTTGAGAGTCTTCAACTGACAAGGGCTGCGGATGAGATCTACGACAGCCTTTGATGACTGGCCATGGCAACACACACACACACAGGCTGCTTAGCAGATGTCTGAATTCGCCAAAAGGAACTCAGCCATCTGTGCTGCGTTGCATGCGGGCACGTATCAGTGCTGCAACTGGGCAGAGGAGGAGGGTTGAGCACGGGGCCGGGCAACTCACGGCAGACTGGAGGGCGATGCCCCTGACATCGAGCTGGTGCAGGTTGCCGTGCTCAACCACAGCTTGCAGGAGGTGCACCAGAGATGCTTCGCTGTACTCGTTGTCATCCACGAGCAGCTCCCGCAGACCTGTGTATAGGACCAGACCTCATCGTTAGCAGGAAGAGAGGTGGTGAGAGCTGGTGGCCGGTGAGCTGAGCCCATAACCAGCAAATCCGGTTGGTCGTGTTCCTGTGTTGGCATGTAGTCTTCGGACGAGAACACAGGCCGGCCAAACAAAGCTTACCCAAGGCGCCAGTGAGCAGCGAGTCTGCGATCGCATGAACAGCAGTTTGGCCGAGGTCATTTGCCCCGAGGTTCAGCCTCTGCAGGTGTGGGGTCTTGAACAGCGCCGCCCCGAGGGCAACACCACCCATATCCCCAATCTGCACAGACGAAAAAGGGCATCCCACAAGGAAACAGGCATCGCAGTGAGAGCATTAAAACGGACCACTGTTGCGCGCAGAAGCGACAGACATGGAGAGACAGTACACAGTACGTCTCGGGGCGCCTCCACTGTTGTCCAGGCCGAAATAATTTGTGTCAAAATCGGCGTCTGGCAGGCATGTGCTGCTAGCCTCTCGGTACCTGATTACCCTCCAGCTCCAGAATCTCGATGACCGGCTTGCCGGCGCTCTTGTGCTCTCCGGCAATGGCATAGCCAAGGGCTTGTGCTCCTTCGTCCCCAACATTGTTGTAGGAGAGGTCCAGGAACCGGAGGTGGATGTCTGATTCGCAGATGTCAGAGTTAGCTCTGGTTGCCAACTTGTCCGAACTACACTGGTGCATGGCTAGCAGCGGTGCGTTGTTGTGCTGTGGGCATTGATTTTTTTTGCGTTTGGTCGTCGCCTTGCAGACGTGAACCTTTCCTGGCAGCCAGGGGTGGTCAGTTTGTGAAGGGACAGCACCTTTCATCACGATAGCATGAGCAAGGGCGATGGTGCCTTCGTCCCCGATGCTGTTGTAGCACAGCTCCAAGCGGGTTAGCGAGCTGCCTGCGCTCATCAGTGGTGTCTTCACAAATGCCGACACGAAGTCTTGACCCTGGGCGTCATAGTACACAAGAGGCCACAATACCGGTGAGCTACCAACTGGCTTACCCTGCCGGATGTGTAACAAGGTGGATATGGAGAGGAAGCAGTAGCAAGGTTGGCGGGCCAGACCAGCTCAGCATTGCTCAACCGCAGCCACCGCAGCGATGTCAGGCGCCCGAGAGCTGCAGCAAATAACGATGGCTCCATGTCTCCTGTGCCGCAGAGCAAGAAGCAGCAGCTTGAGCCACCTTGCAGGCAACTAAGCTATCGTTCCGTTCGCAGCCCATACAGAACACGTTGACGCAGCTACGACAGCAAGACATTGTGAGCATAGCGTGGGTTTAATTCAGGCAGCGATATAGGGCCAAGTGCAAGGCTGGAGTACCGAGCAAAGCTGATGAGATTTGAAGGCACGTCAACCCGCAGGAACTTGCTGCGGACGTTACTGCCAACCATCCGTCTTCTGGCTGCAGTGACAGTAAAAACACCACGGCCATGTTAGAGGGGTAAGAGTGTATGCTTGCATGGGGATGGTAGATGAGATAGGACACAGCACATCAGGCTGGGGCGGCCGAGGGGTCTGCATGGATGCCAAGGGTGGCCTCTCACCATGATCAGCTTGTCTAGCGTGAGACCCTGCAAGCTAGAGCGAGCGATTGCTGAGGTGAATGCATCAACCTCGACTGCAGAGAGGGGGTGCTCCACTTGGATTGTGCATGTCTTGTAGCCGTGCTCCCTGGTGCATTTTAAGCACAAAGTCCACATCACTCTCAAAATGTGTTCAATAATAGTCAACGAAAGCTAGCAGAAAGGAAGAAGGTCCAGCGAGGGTACGGGAGATACTGCGTCCGATTATGACGATAAGCTAGACGCCAAGAGAACCGTCTGCTCGCAAGTGCATTCCCTGGTTCGCAAAGTTGCAGACACACAGCCCTCGGAAAGCACTATAGCACTCTGCTCGTGGTGTATCCTGGCGGCACGGCAGCTTTGCACTGCGTGAGAGCAACGCCTCTCCCATGAGCGAGGAACGCCGCCATACTATCGTGCCCCTGATTCTGGCGGACCTCCTGGGGGGTAGAATTCCCCGTAATCATTCGTATGGCACGACTACTCCTGTTTCCAGTTATGGCGAGGAGTTAGACGCGGGCAGCGTAACGGCGAGACGATGCTGCGGGATGTTTCAGATGTATGGAACTCGAGACGTCACCGGGCCACGCGCCCGCCCCTTCCCCGTCTGCATGCGGGGACGATTGTCCTAGCGTAAAGTTGAAGTGCTTTTCTCCACGTTCGTGACATCCTTGCACGCAAGTCCTGCCGGGGCATCCACCCGGGCTGGGACCAGGTTAGAATCTCTACCCTCTGGTTTTCGGCGGAGCGTCACGGCCAACTTACAGGGCGTCCTTAAGCTCCGGGATGGGCTTCACCCCAGCTTCGCTGCACCGCTTCGAGTAAGCCATTCCTCCTTGCTGATCCAGCGTCATTCTACGTGGGTAGCTCCTTGCGGATTGTCCTGATCTTCTATCGCGTCTCCGGACCGTTTGCCCCGTTCCTTTCCGCGCGCACCGCTCCTTTCCCTGCTCTCAACAGCGAGAGGTACAAACTGGCTGCCACAATCCTTCGGCCCGCTCTTGAAGCGCGGCGAAATCGAACCTCACAGTTCCGTTACTCGCCCAAGCCAAAAGCCTCACTGCAGCACTCGGATTCTGTATTCGCTTGTTGCTGGTTGAATTCCGGTCCAAGCGGGTGTTGTCTTCTTTCACTCGGAGCTGTGGGCAGCGGGGACCAAAGCCCAGAACAGTTACGTTTTCCCTGACCACAGCTCAGGAGGAAGTGGAGTGTTCACAGTTCACGATGAATCATGACCCGGGCCGGCCACGCCTGGGAGGAGGTAAAAGGCACGCCACAGTAGCATCAGAGACCTACGGCCTACGGGTACCCTGCCTACAGAGGTAGGAAGGTACTAGGTAGGGTACCTGCTACTGGGGTCTGGGGTTTCGGACACGCCGGGAGCCACATCGCAGACATCTGCATGGAGTGCATGTGCTGCGAACAGTGGTAATTGCTTGTTAAAATCTGTACGGGAGGATATTTGAAATTTCCGGATATTTAGGGTTTTATCGGTTTTCTCTGCGATGAACGGTGAACCCGACACCACAATCCTACATGGAACAATATGCGGTGTGAGATCGACCCTACCAGGAGGTCCTCCTGACCCTACCACAGCAGACAGCAGAGCGCAGAAGGGGTCGTTTTACCATTTGACATCAGATTTCTAGGATTTTACTACGAGTAGGTAGGTAGGGTACTATCTCCTACTCGTACGAGGAAATCGATGTGGCGGGAACCGAAGGATTTTCCATTTTACCAATTCCTCCTGGTACTGCATATGTACAGCTACGAGTACCACTACGTATATCCTTGTCCACGCGGTACAGTAGCTACCCAGCGTAGTAACTGGTAGGCTAGCTAGGGTACCTCCTACCTACTAAGGATAGGGATACCTACCTCTAGCTCGTAGGTAGAGAGGCAGGTAGGGTACGCTAAGTTCTACAATCCCATCCGTTAGTACTGTAGTACGAGTAGTGAGAGAAATTCGGCCCAGCTAGCGCTGCCGGCCGGCCTCTGATCTATACTCGTACTCTTACTCTTACTCGTACTCGTACTCGACACTCGCACCCTGTGGTCTAGCCAGGGGTACTGTAGCTCTAGCTAGAGCCTGGTCTAGCTAGCTCTCTGGCCTACTCGTACCTGGAGAGCTACCCTCTCTAACTGACTAAGGATACTCGCAGGCACTAGCTAGCTGGCCAGAGCTCACTTAAGCTCTACAATTATTATTGGTCCCATACTGCGAAGCTGGTAGGTACCCTGCTTGTACTAGTACGAGTACCAGCTTGTACTGAGCTGTACGTATTGAGGTATGTACTTAAAAGGATAGTACTCGTACAATACCTGTACGTGGGTACTTTAGTTAGGCTCGGTCTATAGATAGAGGAGATTCGGGATGCCTACTTTGCCAAGTCCATGGATATCCCGGGTTTTACCCCGAAACTCGCAAATCTATCATCGGACATCGTCGGACACATGCCGACGGCCACAGCCAGCCATCGCACCAGGCAAGGACAGGTCCAGGGGTTGACCTCGAGCTGTCCGGGTGGTGGACGTGCCGTCCGCGGTGCCCGCGCCGTGAGCCGCGGATCAATCGCGGTTTCACGGTGTTTACAGCGGCCGAGCGGCAGCGCCATGTAAAACGCTAGCAAGGGGCTTACCACCGCAGGCGAAAGTAGGAAGCCACCCGGTAGGCGCGCCGGTAGCGTTGTAGGTACCCGGTAGCGTTGTTATAAGAAATTACAACGAAAGGGGTCTCGCAGACGCCAGACCACGCATCCACAACATAACGTCCTATCTCTCGTATCCGTAATTATTCGTATTAACTGGCCCGCAAATGCGGTCCAAACGTCTAGCAACCCCCTGTAATAGCTTTTACATACGGCCTAGCTAGTACTGGTAAAGTACTGGTAAAGGAACCGGCGGCAACACCGCAGGCACCGCGGCCGCTGCCACTGGGCCATGTGTCGATTCTACCAACACATGTGACAGCGATCTATAATCTCCTATCTACAATCTACATCCTTATCTCCTACAGAAACTAAGTATAAGGATAAGCTGGGAAATTAGTCGTGGTGGCAAGAAAGTTGCATATGGACATTAGTTAGTAGGGGCGGTGCATGAACAATGCTTCGAGCGAGATTAGTACTTTATGGAGTGAATATGTGGACTAGGAGGTCGATGATGGCGGCGGAGTCCGCTCAAGACCGCGATGGAAGAAATCCGTCACGATGGTCACGTCCTACACCTTCGATCAAAAGCTCTGCTATTGTAAGCTCGTAGAGTTCTAGATCGCCGTTGGGTGCTTGCGGCCTCAGCGGCGGTGCCCGCGGTAACTCGCCAGCGGGTCTCCGCTAAGTACATGATTAGCCATTAGGGCGTATTCCCGTAATGTATTGAGATATCTTCTGGTGCAGTCAGTACGAAATAATACGGGTACATCAATCAGCGGGATCGTAAGTACCCTATACATGGATCCGGGATACTTGGTCAGGCAGGAGGAAGGGGGGCTTACTCTCCCCCCTGCTATGATCGGACGGCCGATACTCGATCCAGCGGTGCTCACGTGCCCGGTCCTAATCCTCCCGGTACTTCCGTCTGGTACGAGTATGAATATTGATATTCGCCGCGGTCCTCATACAGAGTGCCACGCCATCTTTTCCGCCAAGAACGGAGCGAGGCCATCGGCTGCCGCTGGCTGCCGCGGGTCCCACTGGTCCGCCGCAGCCGTCTGTTGGAAGTTGGAACCCACGCCTATAAAGCACAAGCCGGAAGGATTAAGGGCTCCTCTGCCCTTGTTAAATTTTTCAAGGGTGGGTACCTTAGGACGGCGCCGTTCTATTTTTTTTGTAGAGCTTTCAGTATTTAACGTAGAACTCTGCATTTTCACGCTCATATTATCCTTACGCCCATACGAGCAGGTTTGACCTGTGAACTTGCACCACCAATGTTCTCTATAACTAGGACTGATATTTACTCTTGCATGCTCCTCACATCAACAGAAAGCACTAGCCTGGCGACACAGGTCCCTCAATGGAAAGACCTTGACCCCATTGGTGCCTCACAACAGCTGATTGCTGACACGGCTGGTTTACACTTTGTGACCAGCGGCAGCCGCGGCAGCTAGCGGCAGCTACTCGCAGTACTTTACGCAGGATTCCCATGAGCACTTGTTGCAGTGGTACGTTCGATGCAGCGACAGCCAATGAAATGCGAGTATTCGTAGGTATTTTGAATCCGCCCCGGGGTAAGCCCCCGCTGGCCCCTTCCTCCTGCTTGGGCCCCATTCTTGGCACAAGTGCCTAATTTGTACCGTGACATACAAACAACGACAGACAGACACACAGACAGACAGACATTGTGCGGCATTAAAAATCGCAAAGCTGAGCGCCCCACACGGTTGCGCGTGCAGGGCTGGTAGGGCAGGGTTCCCGCCATGTGAGAGAGTCTTTCTGTGATAGGCGTTGCATCGCTCACGCTAACCATCACAGCCATGAGAGACATGGGCCCGCATGTGCCCAGTCTGGGCCACCCATATTCCTGCAGCACCCCAAAGCAGCCGGCACTAGCTAGCTCTGCCGCCATGTGGCAGACTGTCCACCTGGGCGACCAGATGTGGCCCACAAACAACTTGCTCCCAGCAGTGTTTCCCCCATCAGCTGTCTGATCCGTCCTTGCCAGACGGGCATCAGCAGCCGGCCCAAACTGCGTCCTTCTACTCACTGGCCACGGGCCGCCGGTTGTCAGAGTCCCATGGGCAGTGCTTCCCCGCCGGTATTGATTAAGGCCAACGCTGTAAGATAAATGTGAGTGTGTTACAAGTTTAGTTTAGTATGTTGACAAGCATGCAGAGGCTCGCCGATCACCAGCTACTGGGGGAGCAGTCGTCACAGCTGGGAGACAGCGCGAGCAGAGGGAAGCGGGGTCTGCCTCCTCATTGCTTACGCCACGCCGCGCCCATGACAG
>NW_027452702.1:0-17400 GCF_964194025.1 Convolutriloba macropyga | reverse complement strand
GCTTACATTTCTGAACAAAAATTTCTTCTGAACACGCCGCATTCGATTGACCATTAGCTATGGTCTAATAGTTAGCCCTACCGAAGTTTTATGAAATATCAGAAATCGTAAGTATAATAAAGTATAATAAAATATATACATGTGCTTGCAATAGTCAAATTTGCAAAAATTATTTTTAGGAAAAAATATTTTTACTGTGCTCTAAGACACAGCGCTCTTTCAAAATACAAAAAAAGTGTTTTGAAATGAGAGACTACTTGAAACCATACGAATGGGTTTTTGAAAAATATTAAAAGTTTAAACAAAGTTTTTCATATGAACTAAAAACCTACAGGGTCTATTTTATCACGCCGAAATGACCTCTGATGAAAGCAATTTCGAGTGCTTATAGGGCTAATTCCTTACTAAAATTACAGGAGTTGCACTACTAAAAGCTCACAATAAGTGTGAATTACTGTCTAGCTGACAGCTTCCGAGTTTAGGTGCATATTAAGGTGGCAATGAGAACAAAGAGAGTATTTCACCAGGATACGTATAAATATAAGCTGCGATGTTAACTTTCTGAAACGAATGAAAATTTGTACAAGATTTCATGAACACTTTGGCTATCAAGTAGACAACAATGTGAACAGAAATTTATCTGATCATTTTAGCCTGGGCATCATTGTATCAAAATATTCTGACATTTAGAGAGAGCCACGTGACATTGGTGCAGCAAGGCGGGACAACCTCAGAAGGAGAGAGCAATGGGGGTGTAGGAGTCGGAGGACAGCTAAGTAGCAGACAGTCAACTGAAGCCCTGACCACTCCGAGAGGGGGACGGTTCCTCTCACCTCGACCACCCGAGTACTCACGGGCAACTACACCCAGCACATCCAGATCAAGGTTTGGAAATTTTAATTGTTAGAAGGTCGAGAAAGAGAGAACAACCTAATGTAAGTCGTGCAAAGTTTGAAAAAGCTTGACAAGAAGCTCTACTTGCTCAACGTATACTTGGCTAGAGAAACGAAGCCTCGAAGAACAAGAAAGAACGTGAGAACCGGCCAACAGATTCCAATATTTGAGCGCTTAAGACCAGGAGGTGTAATGTTTAGCAGACTAGGCTTGCAAGTAAGAGTTGCTAGTTTGACTCCAGTACTGGTCCATTTTCACAGTAGTTGCTCCTGCTTAGACCCCCAAGCAAAAATTACACCGAAAATATTGCAACATCAGCTCTCCGCAGAAAGAGACCAGAAAACATTAAAAAAACTTGCGAAAAACCCTCAGTTTCAAACGTAAGAAATCTTTGCTAATTTTGGTATCATAGGTTTCAATCGAAACAAAATCCACTTCTATGGAGCCGGATTTTTAAAATGCCAAAATAAAAAGCTCAATTCAGGTTAAGCTTAGCGAGCAAGAACATTTAATGTTTGACATCTTCTGATAAGATAGAATTCGGATTTATTACAATTCAAAGAATTTGAATTGTATTGGGGCGCTGTCTTTTTTTTAAGATCTGTTCACACATTTTCATGATTTTTGAAGTCAAATTGGAGTAGTGATTTTGGTCACGCCGAAACAGGAAGTGGAGCAAACAAGCGAATGATTTTGCGGCATGAAATTTTTTCGCTCTAAATTTAAAGTAGAGTGAGAAAACGGTGTTTGAACAAAAATTCGCTTTCTCGCTAGTGGTTTTTGTTCACATGCGGTAATTTACTTTGGTTTTCACTGTTTTTTTGATTTTTTGGATCGGATTTTTTTCTAAATGGTTTTCCCAATCCAATCATAGTCCGTTCTAGATCTAGTTTTCTGTTTAGTCAATGAAAATTCTTTGAACTGTACGTCATATTTGTCATGAATTTACCATGTTCATGAAAAAACATAAATATTGCTATGCCAAGTACAAAATCATGATAAAAATGGTTTTACTGAATTTTTCATGGTCATAGTTGCGTCCAAATAGGCTGTATATACCCTGATTCAGACCTGAATCTTCAATTTACAATTGGGATGTAAAGATTCAGCTCTGAATCAGGCTGGTACTAGGGCCCGGGCTGCTATGTTTTTTATTTGTGGCCCGACGGGTGAACCATATTTTTTTCAGACTGATATAACTAAACATTTTTGGATGTGATATTTTAAATCTTAAAATGAGAACTTATCATTTAAATTTTAGAAAAAGTTTCAATTTTCTCTTTTTTTCAGTGACATAAGACCCTATTTATTGTTTGTCTTCCCTTCCAGGCTTACTGGACGATCCAGTACAAAAAGGAGCTCAATGGCGGCCAGTTTCAACGCCACCGGAACCACCTCGTCACCCAGTCCCCCTCCTCACACCACCCACAGGCAGAAACAAGCAGACCCAGATCATACAGCCCAGATGACAGAGGGCCAGGATCTACAACCAGAACCGGGCAGACCAGTTATTCCGGGTGGAGTTGAGGAGATGGGTGGCTGGGGCGATGTTGATGGAGAAGGGGAGGGGGAATTGATACAGAGACCCGATAGCAGAGGAATGAGTACTTTCAGATCATCCACAACATCTATACATGGGCAATTATTCCCCCAGAAAAAGGTGAACATACTTTGATTGGCTGAATTTATACCGCCATGTTTTCCTAGTAACGGCCATTTATCCGTAGTTAAATTGCCTTATACCGAATTTTATTCTTTCAGGAACAATAACTTTCTTCATTATCTATTCTAAATTTGACGACTATCCCCCAGACGAACTCCAACGGTTAATTTGTAAGATCTTCTGTATCTTTGTCTGAACTCTATCTCTAGTAAGAGTCTTACAAGATGGACGGTTATCTTGCAAGACTCTTGCAAATCGGATGGTTATCTTGCAAGACTCTTGCAAATCGGACGGTGATCTTGCAAAATCTTGCAAGAATCTTGCAAGATCTTACATGATGATACGTAATTTTACAGCATAATTCGGCATAATTCTTTCAACTGATTAAGATGTGAAATTTAACCAACAGTGAACATTTTGAGGTTCCAATTCATGATTGCATTTATCTCTAAACAAATTAATTTCAGGCCAAACCAAACTCACCTCCCGAAATGCTTCATAACGACGAAACTTTTGACCCAGTGTCACTCCTAAACTCGGCAGACCTACCGCAGAATAAGAAGCGGAGAGGCAGGGCCGCGAACCGACAACCATCTTCCTCGCAGAATAATGAATGGCCAGCCAAGCAGACTAAAGGGCCCAAAAACCAATCACAGCCCAACATTCACGCCCGCTTCTCACCAACTACACGTAAGTTCCTGCAGCAAAAAGGACCAATAGATATCAGAAATTGAGGATAATGAGCTAAAAAATGTCGGTGATGTGGAATTAAATCTTTCGTAGTGAAGAAACTACCCGGGGTGAGGTGGTCGAAATATGATTTGACAATTATGGTCTGCGGGGTACCCTCCCAGATGCTATAATTATAATTATACGGTCTGGACCACACATTTTTCGCGCTATTTCGAATCATCAGATCACTTCATTAAATCATAGTCCCAACATGTCCGAATTAGTCGAGTGAACTCGAATCATAACCGAATTCAAATCATATGTCCAAAAAGACGCAATAATTGGACTCCTAAAATTATTAAATCTGGTTCATAGTCAAGTTGAAAAAAGAAATTTTTATTTTTTTAAAAATTTTTTATATTATTTCTGTAGCATTTTGTAATTATACAAGTTTTCAGTTTTCTTGTTATTTATCGATTTTTTGAAGAATTATACAAAACTAAAATAGAAAAGGCGCCTCGTTAATGTGCGTTCGCACATGATGTTCCGACCCGAGTTCATCTACATTTTTGACTTAATTGTCAACCAAATGAAGAAATAACAAAAATAGATCTTTGAGTTTAAAACAATCGTTACACAACCTATCTACCAATTGAATTACATAATGCCATGCCTTATAACAGCGCCAATGAGATATGACCTTAAAGAGACTACGACACAAAAAAACAATAAAAAAATTAGCATAAACAAAACTTCACGGCCAAAAGTGAATATCTGAATTTAAAAGCACACAGTAACAACGTCAGAATGCAGTCAGATAAAACCTTAACTACTCAAATTTAATTTCTCTTAACTATACAGCGGACGGAAAGTTTACGTCAGCAAATTCAAGAAAAAAATTGAGCGAGAAAAGTGTCGAAGGCATTTAACTTTTCTCTAAAAACTTTTTTATGTTCAATTATTTTTTGTTTTTTGAACAGCAATGAGATCCCCCTTTTGGCAATATAGTTTTAAAAAATCAAATATGAACAAATACAATAGAACCACGAAATTTTTGAGAAAGCTCGTAGCATCAATGCCATTAATTTCATTAGCTTTCAAAGGAATCCACTAAATACGCTAAAGACTTTAAAAACTTGTTGTTTTCAATAGAACCTAAAGACTTTAAAAACTTGTTGTTTTTAGTAGAAATTTGTTATTTCAATAGAACAAATACAATAGAACCACTAATTTTTTGAGAAAGCTTGAAGTATCAACGCCTTTAGTTTTATTAGCTTTCAAAGGATTACACTAAATACGCTACATTATGCCTCCATGGGACAAAAAGGTTGCTGGTTACTCATATTTGGTCAATGAGACCTTACAACCAGTTTTTGAAGATAAAAATAACAACAAACAAAGACAGGCAACAACCAAAAATTCAGTAGAAAAGTGCCAGAAGAAATTAAAGTTCTTCTCTGAAAACCTTATATATGATCCCGTGAATGTCTTCCCTAAAACAATGGGAACTATCAGTGTTAGGATAGTGTGATAAGATTTCAAAAAGATCCAAAAATAAGAAAAAGTTCCCGAAAATTTGAAAAAAAATATGAAAACTATTGGCCTTGAAGTTTTAAAACTAATAGGTAGAAGACAAAAACGCTAACCAGTTTGTTTTTGATTGATTTAGAAATAAAACGGATCCTGTACGTACTAGGACTGACTAACAGTTCACGAAAAAAAGTTTAGGATCGGTTTCGAGAAACTTTTTTTCGAGAAACTTTGAGAAACTTTTTTTAAAGTCTTAACTGCCATTAAACTCAAAAGCTTTTAACCGAGGACAATAGCTACGATCAGAAATAACACAATAACACGATGGCAGAAAAAATATGTTTGTAATGGATAGTTATCAATAGGAGATCAAAATAAGTCTTAGGACTATGAAAACAACAACAAAAACATGCGAAAATCTGAATTCAGTAGAAAATGAGAAGAAAATTTCGAAACCATTTAAACCATTAGCTTTTCTCTTGAAACTTTGTCTGTGATCAACTGAAAGTCTATTCCAAGCCAAAAAGATTAGAGTAAAATTTGGATAATGTGTATATTTTTGGATAATGTGATAAGAGTTCAAAAGTAACCAATAATACAAAAATAGCCAAAATTTTTGTTTCAAAAATTTTAATTTCTTGTTATTGAAGTCATGTAATCAATAGTTAGAAGATAAAATCGCAACAAAATTTTTTGTTAATTTTAGTACAAAACAATTGGGTTCTGTCAATACTGAGACTGACCAACAGTTCACGAAAAATTTAAGATTGGTTAATGGTCAACAAAAAATTCGAAAAATTATTTTTAAATTCTTAACAGCCATTAAAACCGATAAATTTTATTGGAAGTCAACAAATACGCTCAAATATGCTTCAATTGTATGAGAGTATGAGGATGTTTGTCATGCATAGGTGATCAATAAGACATCACAACAAGTCTTATGACTATGAAAACAACAACAAAATCAGGCAAAAATCCAAAAACTCAGTAGAGAATTGCGAGAAGAAAAGGTTCGAAGCCATTCGAAACCATAAGTTTTTCTCTGAAAAAATTATCTGTGATCCATTGATTGTCTTCTTGAAGCCAGTAGGAGATTTCAATTTTAGGATATTGTGAAAAGATTTCAAAAGTAACCAATAATACGGAAATATTCAAAATAATTTTTAAAACTTTTTGAAATATTGTGTCATTGAAGTCATATTACTAAAAGTTAGAAGATAAAACCGGCAGCTAGATCAAATTTGGTTACAGTTTGACGGAGGAGGGTGCTGTCATCACAGAGACTGACTTACAGTTCACGATAATAAGTTTACGATTGGTTAGCGTTCGAAAAGGTTTTCGAAAAGTTTTATTTAAAGACTTAACAGCCATTAGCTGTCCAATCAAAGCATTAGATATTTTCTCTTAAATCTCATTACTGAACATATTGCACTGTTAGGCAATGAGTCCATGCCATAAGACTCCAAAAAATTAGTACAAACTCAAAATAAATTCAAAATTTCATTTAAAATTATGAAAACTCAGAGTCGAAGTTAAAAAAAAGCAATTCCTTGAAACCGATTTTTTTTTGTTCACTGGGTTTCATTTTACTGTAAAGGAGGTTCGTCATTAACGGAACCTCGATACGAAAAGTGACTTGTCTCTAGTTGACTTATAAAAGCTTAAAAAAGTAGAAAAGTTTTATAAAAAAAAGAGCTCTCCAATAGATTTCGATTTTTTTATATTGAAGCTCCCGATGAGACCAGAACTAGTCTTTTTTATCGCCTTTAGTCTATTAGGAACACGCAGCCGGTTCGTTTTTTGGCAAGCAATTTAAGTTTGAAATACTATTTTTATAGAAAATATCTTAATTTGAAGAAAAATCACACTAAATGTGAACAAATATCCCTTGTTCACACAAAACTTCACTCCTCGATAACTCCTCGAAAAAACGAAAATCAAAAAAATCTTTTTAATTTCGAATTCTACGCTGGACCAGCTTTTTAATGATACCACTCACATTTCTCTGCGATGAATATGTCGATCGGCCAAAATTTAGTGAACAAAAAAAAACCCATTTGAGTATATAGTTCCTCCCCCCACAAGTGGGGTCGGAGCAAAAAAAACTGTATTCCTTCGTACTTTGACATTTCATCAGCAGTTATCAACGGGAATTTGCATTGCAATTTTCTCACTAACTTTTTAACTTTTTTCAGCAGCTCTAATTGAGAATGTGATATAAAAATAATAAAAAATATAGAGACAAAAGAATTTCAGCATGTGTTAAAATTTTTTCTTATCATAGTAGCGCAGTTTTGCAGTGTTTGGATTGTCGAATCATAGTCGTGCAATGTTTTGTGGGAAAATGCTTGTTTTAATAAGCAGGATTTCAATTTTCAGAAACTTTAATTTACATGCTTGTTTTTTATACAGAATTTCGAACTATTTTGCATGCAAGCCCATATTTTTAAATTATATCAATTTTTGTCTGAACATCGTTTATGTCCATTTTTTGTCTTGTTACGAGGTCTGATCATGGTCACAGTTTGAAATCATCGGGTTTCGATTCATAGACAAAATTTTCACAGGATCTGTGCTGAAACGAATTTTTGCGGATTATTTTGTGATAGCTCGCGTTAATCTGAGCTAATTTGAGTCATGATCAGTGCTTCGTTTAGACCGTCCATTCACGACCAATTTTTGTCTGGATCATTCGGCTCATATTTCCAACACTTCAATCCGGGTATTCCATACTTACTCTTTAAAGTATTTAAAGTCTTTAATCATTGTAAATGATGCGTGTTGGTACTTAGCATTAACAGACGGTTGTATCACCATTATAATCTGAGGTGAAGCCGAGCAGTTGAGTAGGATCTCGAGGGTAATCAATCGTTTTGTAGTGTTTTTAATCAGTTCTCGCAGCGGTTATGCCAATGATTCTCAAAACTTTTTCAATTCACACAGTTTTTTATAGAATTTTTTGTAATAGATCTGATATGATTCTTATCTGTTCTTATAAGATAAAAATTCAGTTTTCTGAACGATATGATTGTATAAGATTTGATAAAAGCTTAGCAAACAAACTCAAAATCTCGAAGAAAACTTTTGTTTAGAAAAAAACTGTTGTTTCTAGAAACTATAACACTTTAGTTATAGCATAGTTACACGGACATTTCAACTCTTTTTTCTTAGAAGACAAAGAAATTTTCTCTCGAAATCTTAAATTCGGATTCTAGGTCTACTGCGTTGTTTTCCCAGCAATAGTGTTGTAGTTCTGATTGGACGTTAATCTAAAACTAACTCAACTAATGTTATCCCGGGTTGACCAAAAGTTTTAATCATAGAACTTTCATATTATGGACCATTGACTTCATAGATAAAAAAAGTTTTAAAAGGTTTAAAAAACTATAACTTTCCCAAAAAAGAAAGTTCTATGACTCAAAACTTTTCTATAAATGGAAGTTTCATGACTACAACTTCTCCATCATATGGAAGTTCCATGGATACTCCTTCTCCATAACAGCAGAAAGGAGGCATTTAAAGAGTCTTGGTTTCTTCGTGGGTCCTCGTGAGCTTCTTAAACTACAAGGGAAAACCGTTTTGACTGTTTTTCTTGCAAAATTAGCAAATATTGAGGCTCTTTTTTTGAATACACATGTGCAAAAAAGTGTCTTCAAAAAGACTCGGAACAATTTAAAAATCTGCATTTAACAATTTTTTTTAAAAAAAATTTTATACAACTCACACAGCAGATCCGGATGCACGCTTGGGCGCATGTTGAACGTCTTCGAGTTCCACGCTGTTAAAGCTTGTTTCACTAAAGAGAAAACACGTTTTATATGGTGCCAAATATTGATAATATGAGAAGGAGTAACATCAAAAGACAAAACAGTGATATATTGCTTTCAGTTCGTTAAAAGGTGAATTTTTGCTTAGTATCAGTTCAAACACACAAGATACGCTTCAAAAGTGGTCTGTTTTCCACCAAAAACTTGAATGGCAATAAAACATTTCTTCTTAAGAAAGAAATTAGTTTATTTACGGAAAAAATTGAACCAAAACTGTTCTATGAAGTTCTATGACTACAATTTTTTCATTGTTGTTTGCTAGTTGCGATCCCATTTGATGCGACGGCGGCTTTTCATTGAATAATTAAGGGCATGCAAGGAGTTTTTTTTTGATAAAATGTTTTTCATTTTTCTCCAATTTTTTTTCTTTTTCTATGAAGTTCTATGAGTACAACTTTTCCATAATTCTCTGTTCGCTAAAAACTCAATTTTTCATTCTTTTAATTTTTTTTGAAACATTTTTTTTACCTCCTTTTCATGATGTAATAAAAATTTTCATAAAAATTTAATTTTATTGAACTCCCTTATATGAAAGTTCTATGACCAGCTTTTGATAGACACCATAATATGAAGTTGTAATTTTATAACTTTTTGAATTATGGGGTCAACCCGGAATCACTACAAGGGTTGATTAACTAAGTTCTCTGAGCATTGGAAGTCATCTATGATTTGAACTTGAAACTGGAAAACATGAAAAAAAATATGTATTAAAAGAATTTAAAAAGTAAGATTTAAAAAATGATGCACTTTTAACCTGTCTTGTAGGAATAACGAATATTGACTGAGTTCTGCGTTCTTACGTTAGTTAACAAGAAAAACATCAAAACACTAAAGAGCCAGATATCACACAAAAACTAACTGTATATAGGTACCCTTAAAACTCGTTAGTCTCAAAAGTAAAATTCAAATAAACTCTATGGAAAACATCTGTCTGGAATTTAGATAACATTGCAAAAGAACGCGTTGTCTTGCAAAATTCGTGCGAGACCCCGCGCTTATTTAGTTTCAAGCAAGCGAGCTTACAAGATAGGCCATGGCAAGCAAAACTTTTTAAAATATACGTCTATCGGCTTGAATGAAAAGTTCTCTACCACTATTAAGAAAGTGACATTTTGAATAGAAAACGTTCTGGTGCTGAATGGCGACGGCGGTGAGGAGGAACAAGAACGGGAGTTTCAAGGAGAATGGTCCAATGAAGTTGGAGGTGGAATCGAACCCACGCCAATTGAGGATCAAGTTATTCCCTTTCATTACAGTCCTCCTATTTCAAATCATCAGCCAACAAAACCTCATACGCCTTATATGTAAGAACAATTCAAAAACTACCAAAATTCAAAAATGGGTTGAACTCGCAGGATCTTCTCCGTTAGTGCCTCCCCCTCCCCCCCCCCCCCCCCCCCCCCCCCAGCTTAGTGGGTGCATATTATTTGCACCCCCACACGCTCGAGCCTTTTTTTACATAATGATTTACTATGTAATGGCACGTGCTGTGTAACGGGGGGGGGGGGGGTATAATGTACTGAGGCGCACCAACGGAAAGGATCCAACACGCATTTGACTCTAAATATTTTGTCATAGTTTTCGATTTGTTATCAAATTTTGTGAGAGACTTTCCAAGGTGAGGCAAATTCAATTTTTGATGATCAGTTTGGCGAAGAAAGGATTCTTGGATAACCTTAAGTTATGGTTAAGTGACTCGGCTTGAAGTCACTGAGAACTTCTGGCGTTTATCGAGAACCGCGACGCGGTTCCAGATATTAAGTCAGAATTTCGAAGTGACTTCTGCGTCACTTAACCATGCTTAAAACACGAAACGCGCACGTTTTAAAATGACGAAAGTCAACGAAGTTCAACTTCTGGCTAAGTAGCAACTTCTGGCATTTTGACTTCTGGCACTGCAGGCTTTCAGCATTTTAAAATGTGCACGTGAGTGTTTTAAGACGTGTTCTCGATTTAAGTTTGTAGGTCGCGTGATCTCGTGATGGGTAGAGTTTTTATCAATAGAGAAAAACAAAAGTCTAATTTAGAGGTCAAGTCTATACATCATATCGGCCACAGTCAAACGCGGATTTGCTGACAGCAATTGGTACCAAACAACTGAAATAATGGGGGGGGGCACTTGTGGACTCAAACCAACTTCTTTAAAACTATAATTGAGAGCGCTACTGACATCCTGCTCAAAAGAATTATTGTAGCTTTTTCTAGCTTATGTGACACAAACTAGCCTATTGCATATAGATCTTTCCCTGTTTATCCCCATTGTAGCCCTCCGGCGTACTGGGCCTAGAACCCAGAGATCCCATTACCGTTAGTTAATATTTCATGGTAGGGATCCAGCGTTTTATGGGCGGGGGCTACAATGGTAAAATCATCAATCGTTTAACTATGGATTGCTATTTGAAGTCTTATACAGGAACTCTTCATTTACTAATACAGGAATCAAGACGACATAATGATGATCTCTGGTGACATCGACGGAGTAGAATTCCAACAGAACAACTACGACAACGGGATCCCAGAGAGACCAGGGAGTCCAATCAGATCAGTGCTTGGGGGAGGGGAGGGGACTACAGTGGATGGGTACGAGGAGGATGAGGCGATGATGACAGATGTCTCCCTTCCTATGAATGTCTCAGATGTGGATGATGGGGACCATGAAGAGGAGGAACATGATCCCCCCACTGTTATCCATAGACCACCCACTGCTAATCCACACCAGGTAATCATAACAAATACATCATGTTTCGACCCAACCCTCCTCCCCCCTCCCCCCTCCCCCCTGAGTTATGAGCTGAGAAGGATCGGTGCAATGACGCACAAATAGTGTCACACAAGTGAGAAATTTTGCTTTTCGGAATCTTGGTCAATATGATTGATTTTTCATCGCTTTCTCTGTTTGCCGAATAATTAAACCTGATTCATTTCTAATGCAGAATATAATCTAACCACTCAAAAACAGATGGGTAGTTGAATCAGCCAATCAAGCGGTGCTCTTAAAACCCGTCAGCTGAAAAAATTTGAGGAAAACATGTTAAGATCACTTCGGTTGAAAGTTTAACGAATTAACTCGAATTATAATTTCTCGAAATGTTAAGAATGCTGCTGTTTTTTGTTCGAATGACATAAAAACTCTGAAAAAATTATGTCTTATTTAACGAAGACCAACGAGAATTTACAATGATTTTTGAAAGTAGAATAATTCAATATTTAGAGCTCATTTTTAATCGCAACAAACTCATATCCGAAACAAAAAACATTTCTGACAGTCATAACCGGTCCCTTAAGACAATGAAAACAAAAGTTTATATAAAACCGAGAAAAAGTAATGTTCTTAATCATAAATAGTGTCAAAAGGTTGAGAGAGAACAACCTAATGTAAGTCGTGCATAAGATAAGCTTGACATAGCTTGACAAGAACCTCTACTAGCTCAACGTATACTTGGCTAGAGAAATGAAGTCTTAAGGAGCAAGAAATAACATGAGAATGGGTTATAAGAGATGCCCAAGTTCGAGAGGTAAAGACCAATTGGTTTAATGGTTAGCACACTAGGCTTGCAAGTATAAAATGCTGGTTCGAGTCTAGTACTAGTCTATTTTCACAGCAGTTGCGAGTGCTTAGACCCCATAACAATTAGTTCCAGCCCTTAAAGGTAAGATGCTGCATCAAACTTTCAAAACTTTGGTTATCCTGGACACCAATTCTACAAATCCTAAACTTCCTAATAAGAAAAAGTAGCCATGTATTAATTCAAACCAATTGATTTCAAAGCTTTTCAGAAAAAAAACAGTATAAGAAAACTGTACTCAACTAAAAATCTTTTTGAGTAATTTGTTTTCTTAACGAGAAAAAGCTCAATAATAGGTAGCAAGTTCATTTCCGGTAACAAACTACTTGATCTTGACCTGATTGCATTGCATGCCAGTGGTCTCGACTAAACAGTGTCAAGTTCTTAGTGGTTGTACAAAAGTTTGTGTCCTTAAGAGGAGGTGAACTGGAAAAAAGAAAACATGTTTCTAGAGAGCACAAAGAAGAAAGTGTTTTCCAGAGAGAGAACGATTAATTTTTTTCTTTAAAATAGTTTCCAATAACACTTGCGTTTTTTATTATTATTTCAAGGGATTTGCTATTAGCTCTGACAGCTATGCTTATTTCCTACTACAGTGAAAGTCAAAGATTGCGAGGAGTCTAAACTGATTTCATTTTGGCTATTCAATTTAATAAAGCTTGGGCATTGTTGTTTTTTTAAATTAAAAAACTCAAACAATTAAATTTTAAAAACATGTTTCTAATTTCGTGGTTTGATTTTTTGCATGTTCTGTCGACTATCAAAGGCTGTTGTTCTAACAAGGTTGATTGTAACGTCTTTATTTTCCTCAATTTTTTAAATCGTAATTCAGGATTTGCACTGACATGTTTCTTTGCTGTGTCTTGTTTTTTTTAAAGTCAGCTTCTTGATCATTCGTGCATGAAATTCAACAGTAGCATTGTGTGTAGGACGACACTATTCAAAAGTTTTGGAGCAACCCTTTTTGTTCAGCGCTGGTTAAATTTTTTTCTCCATCTCGTTTTACCTAAATAAACTGATCCTATCTCTTAAATCAATCTCTGCTTATTTTAATAAGATGATTTAGATAGGGATGTTCCAATTGTACCAATTGTAATTGAGGGTTATCTGAAAGCAAATTTACAGTACATGTCTACATGTCTCTAAATCAGGTACAATCATCAAAGTAATTTTTAAAAACCTTTTTTAGGTTTCGTTTTTTTTTTCATGTGCAATTTGAGATGAGACAGTTCTCTAAAACGATCGCAATTTTTTTCAGGTAATCTCCACCTTTGATTGAATTTTGACTAGCAAATAACAGATAACGAGATTCAAAAGGACTTTCTGATCGTTTTAAGCAATGAACTCACCTGTTGCCAGAAATAGAACAAAGTAATTATAATGAAGCGTTCATATAACTGCTAAATGGCAACGCTAAACTGCAACTGCAATGTGCAACTAATTCATTTCATTAAAGTATTTGTGCCGTTTTTGTTCATTTTATCAAAATTAAAGCTGCAATTGCCGCTATTCAGAGTTTCAAACTTAAGCAGATGAAGGTACTGTCCTAATTAAAACTAGCTGAAACAAAAAAGATGTCACAGTACTTTGTTATTTAAGATTAAGTTACATCATTTTAAATCCTAAAAACAATTTTTTTCTTTTTTCCGGCTCTGGCTATAAATGCTACCACTACTAGATAAGTTTCTTTTCAAAAAGTCTTAAAATCTTCTTCAACTAGACAAGAGGGTTATCAGAAACCAAGTGCCTAATAATTGTTTGAAGTCTGGCATATAATCTCCATTGACGAATGAAATATAAGTATTTCCAATTGAGCAACTAAAATCATAACCTGCTTCGTGCATTCACGGATTATTTTTTTTTCAACGAAAGATGGCCAACTATTTTTATTCTTACGAACGGTCTTTTAAGAGCAATTTTTACCAGGGAATTGCAGAAAGCAAGCTTTTAATATATCTGTTCAATTTCTATTTAAAGTCTGAACTAGTTGAAGAAAAATCAAAACCTTGGGCATCAATTTTCCTTGAAAAATTTATAAAATTTCTCTACTTTGATAGATTTAGTTCTTAGCTAAGTTTTAAAGAATACCACTATGCAAAACTTTGCAAAAAAACGTCGTTTTGACAAAAGTGGCACAACAAACAAATCGGGCCAAGATAGTTCCTAAGCCCCAAATATATCTCGTGCGTTAGAATAAAAATTAACAAAAACAAATCTTGGATGGCCATTGTCCTATCTTTAAGCAGTTAAATTTTAGAAATAAATCACAATAAAATTTGGATAAATCAGAATTTGATTATTATTCCATGAGGCAGTAAACTGATTTTTTTAAAAAAAATACTGCAAACCTTTTCCTTTAGTCAATATTTTTAGTTCAAAATTTTATGTAAAGTCTGCAAAAAGCAGACCCAAAAGAACCAACGGACGGAAAAACTATGCAAAAATGCCTTCACTGCACTTCTTATAAGTGCAACAATGATCTCTGAGACGGATATAATTAAATCACTGCGTGTTGTCAAAATTTTTGTGAAAAATGAGAAAAATGAGAGGGGGTTAGGGTTGGGAGATATATATGGGGCAGAATAAATCCTAAAAATTACTTTAATTGCAATTTTATGTTCAGAAGGCCTCACCACAACATCATCAGAATCAAATGCAAGCAGCTCAGCCCATCTTCAACCAACCTACTCAGAAAATTACACTCGACATGGGTTCCAACCTCCTTCTCGGCTCACAGACCAAAAATTCCTCCCCGCCAGCGGCCATGCGACCCGAGTTGAAGTCGACAGTCTTTGGTATGGGTAGGGGAGATGATGGAAGTGGGGGGTCTTTTGGCTTGCCTGATCAGCTACCTGGGGACATTAGAGGAATTGGTGGGAAAGGGGTCACTGGGGATAAGCAAGCGGTGTCTTTTCAGCAACCAGGCCATCCGGGACAACCACGACACGGAGTATGTTTTCATTACCCAGTGAAACGAAACTCGATGGTCTTAATAAGAAACATAATGAAAAATAGAAAATTATATCAAGTTCTTTCCATGCTTTTTGGAATAAAGATATCAAGATAGCCTTTTTACAGGGAAACCAACCATGTCAAAAATCTTTTCGTGTTCAAATTTAAGATTTATCATCCAGAAAGTAATTTTTAGTCACTTCAAACCCACACGCAGCCCTTCCCACAAAAACAATCTCCATCTGCCCAAAACCAACCGCAACCCAGCACCCGGGGGAGGGGAGGGACAGGGAAAGCGGCGGGGAGGGGTGGGCCTGGCTCTCCCAGTCAACTCTCACTCTCGCCAGATAGTTCCCTTTCCGTTTCGGCCAACACCAGGACAGCGGTGTACTCTGGCAAAATGCCCCACAAACGAGCCGCACTTTCTCAAAGCCCATCTGCAGCAAATAGGCCGACGCTTCAAAATTCTGCAGGGCCACCAGAAATGAAGGTATAAACAATCAAAATCAAACAATGGGGTTAGATATATCTTCATTTTGATACATCGAAGTATAGAACTACAACAATTGTTTTAGATTCATTTCACCAAAAACAATTTCAAAAACAATGCACTGATAAGAAACTGGTTTTCTATAGTTCAAATTGAATGATGTTTTCGCATAATCAAAGAGCCGTACCCAGGTTTAGGTACCCAGTGGGAAGCAAGTATGTCCAGACCGAAGATGAACACACGAGTGATGCGTCGAGCGGGGTGGGCGTTCAATATTACATAGTCTGAAAATATCAGAAAACGCACAAAAATATGAACATGAACGCACGAACGTCAAGTAAACACAGGAAAGTGAACTTTTTGTTTCAGACTCAACTTAAGACTCTTAAGAATCAATTAGAGATATGCCATACCAAAATTAATTCAGTTAGAACAAACTCGTCGACTCGATGAACTTTCGCTATTTTTAAACAGGCTATCATCAAAATTAAGTTTTATTGAGGTCGGACATTAACGCACAAAAATCCCGTATATGAAATAATTTACGGTGAACGCCCGGAAGTCTCGACATAAACGCACAAAACACTGGTTAACGCAAAAAGTCTGGACATAAAATTGTTCCGTCTGGGACAGTCTGGACAGAGACACTCCATCATCGACAGTCTGGACATACCGGCATCCGTCTGGCACCTCAACCTGGGTACCGATGATGTTTGGTTTTCAATTGACAATGGTTGAGGTTATTATACAAAAAAATGTTTGTTTCTGATACAATTATGCAAAACACAAATCGATAAATTGCTGAGGTGTTTTTAGTTAATTTACTGATCAAAACAGACAGCAATTGGAAAAAGAATTAATTTCTTAAATTAATATTAAATTAATTAGTAAATTAATATCAAAAATTCTTAAATTAATATTAATTAATATTAAAAATTCTTAATTTAAATTAATTGAATTCTTAAATTAAAATTTATTTATTAAATTAATATTAAAAAATAAATCTTGACGTCTTTTTGTGTCTGGTAAATGTTTTTTCAGAATTTTTTTAATAACGAATCTTACTGAAGGACAACCGTTAGATCTAACTGGCCGGTTTGCAAGTCGAATTCATGCTCCATTTAGTCAGCAACTTCAAGAAGATTCACTTATCCATTGTTTACTTTCCACAAAAGTTCTGAATATTTTGATGGCGGGAAGAAACAAAACGTTTCGGGAAAAACAAAACGCAAAAATGTCTTAAAAGTTGAAATTTTTGTTTTTGTTTGTATCTAGATACCGCTCAAAAATCTAGATAATGGCTTGAAATTAAAAATGAAGGTTGGAGCACTAAGTACGTTTTGTTAGCCATTCTGTACTTTGTCTAGTTTGATTTCCGTCTGGAAAAATTGTCAACAGGGTAATTCGTTAAATTGTTAAGGATGCAAAAGTCAGGAAAGCAAAAATAACTCGAAAAGTCAAATCAGTCGAGCAAAAAGCCTTGCATAAATAAGACCGACAAGTTTACAATAATTCCTTCAAACTTCGTTCGAGAGCAATTAACAATAACAATATCCATTGACTCCAAAACTAAAATGAAGGTTGGGAGAGTAAGTACTTACTCTTCCAACCTTCATTATAAAATTTCGGGTCATTACCTAGACTTGTGAACGGTAACCAGAAACAAACATAAACCAAAATTTCAACTTTTAAGACGTTTTCGCGTTTTGTTTTTCCCGAAACGTTTTGTTTCTTAACGCCATCAAATTATTCAGAAGTTTTGTGGAAGCTAAATAATGGATACGTGAATCTGCTTGAAGTCACTCA